>NC_133651.1:17662652-17962652 GCF_009905375.1 Apium graveolens
TTGTATTGATCGTGTAATTTTCATTCGAATCTATGTATTTTCATTGAATTTTATATGAATTTAAATGAATCTTCTATGAATTAAAGTATGAAATTTGAGATTGAAAGTGTACCTAAAAATTTGAGATTGAAAAGTAAAATTTACAAGTCGAACTATACATTACAAATTGTTATGAAATGTATTGAAAAGTTTTTTTCAATATTTGGACAAGCGTTGACTTTCGTTGACTTTTTTAAGGAATTTTCAATTTAACGTAAAAAATAAAAAAAATAATTTTTTTTGAAAATCACTCATTACCATATTTTAAGACTTTTGAGAGTAGTTTGGATTAATGGAAGTTAGTTTAGGACTAACTTCCAAAAATTAAGCAATTTCAACAGAAGATTAATTTGCACATACTCTGTTTCCCCTGTCTTTTGCTCTGTTTTCAGGGGCAAAAAACAAAACTGATGGACCGCGGAAATTTTCCGCGGTGGGGCTGTAGACGGACCGCGGAAATTTTTCGCGGTTGGGGCCATTAAATTGTTTATTTGCAGATTGAAAACAGAGCAGTCAGGAAATTCACAACCAAATTCACAACCAAATCCACAACCAAATTCCACCAAAATCCCAACACCTACAACACCAAAATCCACCAAATTCCACCAAAATCTACCAAATTCCACCAAAATCCACAACAACCCAAAATGCTCAAAAATAACAAAAATCCAACAAAATTAAACAACGTCAAACCAAACAAACTAAATAAACCAAATAAAATCCGACAACATAAAATGAAATCCAACTACATAATTCAACAACCTAAAATCAAATGAAATCCAACTACATAATCCGACAACCTAAAATGAAATGCAATCCAACTACATAATCCGACAAACTAAAACACTATGAAATTCAACTACGAAGCCTCGTGACGCCTACGTATACGAATCCCGGGAATCCCCCTTACCTTCCCTAACTGAAGCTCCATGGCTATCCGATACCTAAAGGTATCCACCTCCTCCTACGACCAATTTGGTACCTGAGCTAAGTCATATCCTTGTGTGAAGTAGTCCATGTACTTCATCACATAAACACCACAATCATTAGAGTTTCGTTGCTTTGGCCTGGACGGTAGAGCTAGGACCTCGGCTGAAGTAGGGTCAAGCCCCTCGACTGGGTGTACCATATGCAATAGCCTCGGCAACAACCATGACTGCAATGAAATTATGATCCGAGAATGAATATAATATACAATTGGTAAGGACTATATAGAAGACAGTAATAGTAGAGGAACATACCACCACTCGTATATCCTCACGATAATCCGGCTCGTCATTCATTGAATCTATGATAAGACCTTCAAATCGTCTAGTACCGAACATGAACAAAACCCAATGCACATCTCCGACACAACATGGGATGAATATGTAGTCCGCCTCGAGAACGGAAGGACCAACAGTAGCATTGGAAAACCCGGTAAAGCTACGTAATGCTTTATTCCATGCCCTCTGCAATGTATCTCCACCGACCCTCGATGCTTTTCTGATTTTCTTCACATGTCCTTTCCCAAGAACCATGAAGTAGGGATCCATGAAATAATAGACGGGTTTCCTCTCCCATATACCTCCAGTGTGAATCTCCTCCTCCCGAGTCCTTAGCAATCCCTGCAAGTATATATGAATGCAACAAGTAAAATAAATGCAACAAGTAAAATAAATGCAAAAACTAAAATATATTAGACAACGAACAATACCATATAAGTGTATATGATCCTGTCATCAACCCATGTTCCTGGAGCCAGACTCTGCATAGCTGATGCATGGACGTGATAGTCCTGAACACTAAGACCACCGGGATTCCTCGGCGCCATCCCAAAGCCCCATCCCCAATCTGAATATATAGCATTCTTCTTTGTCATGCTGAGACTCTTAGTGATACTCCACTTCTCCTCTTTCATCCTGCGAGATGCAAGCTTCGCGGGCCTACTAGATGAGGCAATAGCCTGGGGTGGTTGAGACACATGCTGGGATGGCTGTGTCATGTCAACGACATCCTGGGCAGGAATGGCTGGAATGTCAAAGTCGTCAGCCAAAGGTGCAATGAAATCTGATTTTATGTTCTGAAATGTGGGAGGTCTGTAGGTGGGTCCTTTGATCTTCTTCATCAACCGAGAGAATGGTGTGAGGAAGGTAGCAGAAATCCTCCCAAACTCCTCTACAAACTCAGGAGGAACCCTAGCATCCAGCTACTTCAACATATTAAGCCCGGAAACCATCTACAAATAAAAACAAGCAAACATTTTTTCATTAATTCCACAAGGATATCATATCATCAAGATGAAATACGTGTGAATGCAAATTTTGTAGTGTGTGGGGGTGTAATGTGAAATATGCATATTTGTAAAATACTTACAACTTCATAGCCCTCGAGGCTATCATACAACTCCCTCGTCTTGTACTGCTGCTGAGGCTGTGGATCGGGCTTCCCTATGCGCATACGAGATATATCAGCATACCACGCCATGTAATCAGCCTCCGAAGCTATGTCTACCGAGTCATCAACAAGGCCATCCAAATCTGAACAGAACCTGGCCCATTTGCCAATATCAATAAACACCGCACCTGCCAATCCTCCCCTGCAAACGTGGCATCCTTAGCCCCCTGTAACCAACCATGTTCACCGGTGCCCGTGGAATCTGGGGACTAGAACCAAACTGTCTCGACACCCTGTCCGGATGCTGCCACTCGACCACGTCGTAACATACAAGGGGAACTCGACCGCACCCAACTAACTGTGCCTGTATCATCTCGCTGTCCATAACATCCTCGAACCTAGCATACGGCCTCCAGACCACCTCATCACCAGCAACACCATCAAACTCACCCCTATAGAACGGTAAGCTGTGGTGAGGGCCTGACATCCTGCGCTTCTTCGAAACCCCGACATGAGTATCACTAGCATAGGCCCATCCCTCAGCAACCAGATAATCCTCCTGACCGGGAGATCGTAAAGGCACGCCAATACGAGGAAATCTCTCGTAAGACCAAACCTGTAACACCCAGACACAACAAGCAATGCTCTTGCTGCCCTTCCTTGCAGCAATCTCCAAACCCCGGTATATATGAGCTAACACAGTTGCACCCCAAGCATAATAAGGAATCTCCCGCATATTAATCAATGGGTGCATATACCGAACATGAACAAAAGAGCGGTTGATGCTGGGGAAGAGGATACAACCCATAATGAATAGCAGATACGCCTTGGTATGTACAACCGTGGCCCTCATATTGTGCTTCTCAGGCTTCTGTGCACCATATCTCTCAAACAACCACCCCAACTTGATGTTATTCCGATACAAAGCCTCCTTCACCTCCTCCTCGGTCAAAGGCTCAAACCAATTATTAGCAAAATACGCCGCCTTGTTCTCTATCACCCCACAAGTCAGCGCATCCCCCTGAACTGGCACCCCTAAAATAAACCCTACATCCTCCAATGTAACAGTCATCTCCCCTACCTCGTGAAGAAAGTGTTGGTCTCAGGTCTCCAACGCTCCGCCAAAGCAGATATCAACCGAGTGTCAGTAGCCAAGACAACAGCAGGGTCTGCAAAAATCCCAAACCCAAGCATGTGTAGCAATTTCCGCTGTGGTCTCCTTAACTTCCACAAGTGCAATGACTTGTTCCCCGAATAGCTCTGCAACTCATCTCTCTCTGCACCATCCCAAACATCCTCACTGACGTGATACCGATTATCCCAAATAATATTATGCGCGTTTGGACCCGACAACATATTCCCGAAATCATCAAAATTATCCATACCTGAAAATATTGCCAACATAATTCATCAATCACCACAATAAAAACACCACAACGTACACAACAAAAACATCACCAAAATCATATGTTAATTACATCCATACATTTTACAGTAAAATAATTCGAATTTAACACAAATTTTATCATTAAATTTTCGAATTTCACACTAAATTTATCTATCACTACAAATTCGAATTTTATCATACAACTTTATCATTAAAACTTTGAATTTTACACTTACATGACTCGAATTTAACACTAAATTTATCATTACAAATCCCAATTTTGACAAAATATGACGAATTATCCTAAAATTGTAACACTAAAATTTGAATTATAAATAAATTAAGGGTTAATAATTCGAATTATCCTAAAATTATCCTAAATTTATCCTAAAAAATTCATCCATATTTTTAATTACATTATAATTCGAAATTTACAATAAAAAAAATCAAATTTAATACACAATTATTAAAAATTTGAATTAAAATTAAAAATATTATTACGTTAATTCGATTTTACATACAGTAAATTAATTCTAAATTAACACTAATTTATCCTAAAAATCCGAATTATCACTAAATTTAACAAAATTTATCCTTAAAAATGCATCCATATTTTTCATTACATTACAATTCGAAATTTACCATAAAAAATCTAATTTAATATTATTACCTTAATTCGAATTAAAAATTATTAAAAATTCGAATTAAAATTAAAAATATTATTGTCTTAATTCGATTTTACATTAACTAAATTAATTCTAAATTAACACTAATTTATCCTAGTAATCGAATTAAATTAACACTAATTATGAACCCTAAATCAATTCTAAAAATTCGAATTTAATCATACTAAGATTCATATGGTGAATTTATTACAAGGATTCATACATTAATTAACCCTAAAAATTTGAATTATATACACAAAATCAGATCTAGAACAATATAAATACATAAATTTATATCAATAAAACTATAAATAATAAAAAAGAATCGAATATATATACCTTAATGACGGAAAAGGAGAATGATTTAAGCTTTTGGATTGTTGGGCTCTTGCTTCTGCTCTGCTGCGGCTGCTGTGGTTTTGTGTGGCTTTTTGTGTTTGTGTTGTGTTTTTATGCGGCTGCTGTTTATGTTTTTCTTGTTATGAGTCTGTGTTTGACAGAGAATAGGTAAACAAAAAACGATACCAACCGCGAAAATTTTCCGCGGTCCATGGGCTAGGGGTATTTTTGTAATTACTCCGGACCACTGAAAATTTCCGCGGTCCACATGTGATCTCAGCCCTCCAATTCCCGATCTAACGGTTACAAATGTGTTTGTTATCAACCGATCTACAACAAACGTTTGTTGTAGACCGGCCCCCTTTTTCTTAACTCTTCTGTAACCGTTATCAACACATTGTAATTTTCCTTCTAACACCACTGGCAATATGACAATGTTGTTTGCAAGATGATGTAAGCCTTTTCCCTGGCAGGGATACAGCAAATGTGCTGAACTATTCACTACGATTCCAGTAGTGGGTGCTGTAGATATCTCCTGGTTATCATGCTGTGAAAAGACAACAATGCAAAATTGCAAATACAACATCAAGAACCCCAAAATTAACTGGGAGAATAGAATCCAATGAACACCGGTACATGTAGCTAGAGCCAGGAATGCCATAGCTTCAATTGTTATAGTTCCAGAGCATTTTTCTAGCCATGTGCTTGGCATGGAAAAAGATCAGCATCTTGAGATAATTCCCAATTAAAAGATTACAAAGAATCAATAGACTAGACTCTGGAGACACTATTAAGTTATCAAAGATTGTTGAAAATACATCGTTCAAGTGAAAACAAAAAAGGGGTAATTATCAGAGTCGATATCGCAAATGAATCAGGTGAGTATTGTAGAATGATTTAAAAGGGTGACTCCATTTGATTACTCATTTAAAATTTTGTATTATAGAATGATTAAACTGATAGTTCATTGAATTCTATACATTATTTTTGACACATTTTTTAATACTCTTTTAAAACATAATTTCATAATATTTTTTTAAATTTTTTTTCTGAATAAAAATTTTGAAAAAACATTATGAAACTGTACGTTATAGAAGACTCAAAATACGTGCAAACAGTGAATATATATAAATTAACGGGACGGAGGGAGTACAAAATTAATTTTTCAAATTACTATGTCAATACAATTTTTTTAAGATTTATTTTTGTCGGAGTACAATTTTTCTAAAATATGTCACTTTTTCCTTGAGTAATTTATATAATATATTTGGAATATTTTGATCGTAATGATGCTTTTGGTAATTATATAATATATATTTGGATCCCAATGTTTTTGGTAATTAACATAAAACATTCAAAAAAATTAACCTAAATTATGTTGGAAAATTTAGCAGAAATGATTTTTTTAAAATAACCAAAAACCACAAATGGACGGACTTCTCAAAAATGTAATTTTCAGCAATTTTAAAAATAAAAAAGTTGCTCGACAAAAAATAAATTAAAAAAAATAAATAAAGTTGGATTTAAACAAAAATTGTAATGTGCCCGTTTAGGGGTTCTTTGGTCATTAGCTTACCAATTGGGCAAAAAGGGTGCTCACCTCAGTTCCATGTTCTGAACACCTGAATCTCTCTTTCTCAAATCACTTGGGCTGCTGAATTGAATTGAGATGTGGGATATTTGGGCGTTCACTATCATCATTGGTACTTACTCTTATACCCTATTTCTTTCCATTTATAATTTTATTACTTTGCAAAACTATATTTATCCATACACAATTAAAATTTGTATGTGTAATTTACTTATTTCAGTTGCCATTTACCAACTCAAAGGAGCAGATTCAGTTGTTGTGCCCACTACCAGTTGTTATGTTCTTGACAACTCCAGTCACATTTTCGATTTCGTATCCGAGATTATTGATTTTCTTAATTAAATTAATTTGCAATTTTATGTACATTTTGTATTATGTTTATGTTGTTTTCGATTAAGTTGTTGACTAGAGTACCTGGATTGGGCATCCTTTCGAGCATGATGGCAAGGTAATAACTAATTAATTGCTGTTTGACTACCTTATCGTTTACGAGTACTGTAGGCTTGAGGCATTGTCAATTTTGTGACTGTTTTACATTAGAGAGTTATCCTCGTGGTTTTTAGGGTTACATTAGTGAGGCAGTGATAGATTATAAATACACATGTTTATACTTTTAATTCCTGTTGAGAATTGTGCATGTGTGTTTGTGGCCCTCTTGTAGCTGTAGCGGTCCTTATAGCTTCATATTTGATGATCCGTCCCCTGTCCGCACAACATAGGCTGACTTAGAAGAGCGAGGGTCATCTATGTATTAGAATTAAATAAGGGGGTAATTCACTTTTTTGAGAGATGAATATTTTTTAGTACATATTACCTATTTGCTTTATGTGGTACCAATATATGAGTCATTAACAATGGCGGTAAAAAGGCGTCATTAAGATATTTTCACATCTTCTCTTTTATCTCGACTGAGGGCTGGTGGTATTATGTAACACTCGTCGAGTAGGAGAATGGGCTTGCTAGATTGTGACCACTAATCCTTTTTACAATAAGGAAAAGGCTGTTAGGATCACTCATCCATGTGGCTCACTCATGATTGCATTTAATAGCAATGTTGTGATTACAGCGTATTTTTATATCAAATGTTCCAGACATGTAATGGTGTTTTACATACCGTGCAGGATACAGACACAGTGATTCGGTTTTGTAAAGATGTGGAGAGTAGATCACAGGCGGTAGTCATATCTAGCCTTACACGTGCCTTACTATGATTGGACATTTGTATCGTTCATAAGTATTTAATTTTTTTTCTGTTATCTCCTTTTACTAGAGTTAGAACTTCTTCTGTTACTTCCTTATATGTTTCTTAGGCTTCTTACAGAAATAACTAACCCCAGTACATGATCCTCCACCCCTCTCTGGTGGGATTTGATAATTCATGAATAAACACATAAATGTTTCTGACATGTTACAAACTCCTTTTATGTAATTATTTTCTTGTCGACCTTGAAAGGGACTGATTATCCATACACCTAAAATAATGAGAATAAAAACTTGCTAACTTTTTATATATATATCTAAGCTTATATTCTATCATAGCATCCGGTTTGATTGGACATGTTTTGAACACTGGTGAAGGTCACGGTCTTATGATTAACCATTGACTGAGATTCAAAGAGTTTCATGCGCAGCCAGTATTTAGTGAAAGATAACATATACTATACTTTAAAATCTCACATTGTCTTTATAAAGATGGACCATCTTGATGCTTTCAACTCTTTGAATAAAAAATACGTTTGAAGTATGTTTTACTGATTTTTTTGTGATTCCTATTGGCTAGATGTCTATGTATACATTTGCAGGGATATGTTGATTTTGGGAGATTTGATCAGTTCAACTATTTTACTGCTGGTTCAGGACGCTATAACTTTGTGCAAGTAAGCTGTAAACGGTGATGATTATTATCTGAAAGTAACATGTTAATACAAATAAACTCGTGTTTGCATTACATTACATTACATGTCCGGTAACAAATGACATTCGTTATGGGCCTTATGGCCTATTTATGGGAAACAATAGTGGCTACTAAGATATTTACTGTAACTCTCTTATAAAAAAAAGATATTTACTGTAACTAACTCTAAATGAACTCTATATAATCTTTCCGTGCCATTTCTGTTAATCCTGATTACAATTTCATCTGTACTTCTCCCGAATATCGCATTCTCGTAAAATATGTTCTAATATTTTGGTTCTATTAACATTCAGGAATTTTACGATGGTGATCTGACAAAATGTGAACAAAGTTTCGACAAAAGGGGGCGCACAGCTCAGGTTAGTTTTCAATCTTATCCTCTTGAGTTCAAGGTTTAGTTTGCAAGTACTTAGTGCTGCTTGTACAAATTCACATTTAAGTTGATGAAGGGATTGCAATATTATAAGCACATTTGAAGTTTCTATCCGTTCTTCAGGTAAATATCATTTGTGGAGATTGTCCTAATGGACAATGTAAAGGTATGTGTTCTTTTTTTATTGAAAAGCAGTTAACTCTTAAATGTACATTTTTTATTGATCTTTAAAAATGAGATAATACATACACATATTTCTAAATGTGAATATGACTTATATGAGACATGTCTTAACTGTGTTCAGCATACTTTTTTTTTTGACAAATGTTCAGCATACTTTTAATCATAAGATTTTCAAATAGTTTTCTCTCTTTCCAAAACAAGTCGAAGAGGCTTTTCATTAAATATTAATTAATCTAGTTTCAGGTATCGTTTAACCTCCATTAAGCGAATAATTGGAGCTATGTAGGTAAAGACATGTAATTGCTCTTAATTAAGTAAGTTACTAGTGGAACAGGGTGTCCATGCTTATAGCCCATTGTTTTCGTTTTCTTTTCCTAGGAAGGACAGAGTTGCATAAAATGTTATCTTTAGAGAGTTAATTAAAGTATAATCCAAGGATTAATTATTTTCTCTACTTTACAACCTAATTTATATCCTGGTAACTGCAGTTTCTATAACAAGTTGTTGGCTCCAGTTAAATGTTCCAGTGTTGTAAGAATTATTAGGGGTGTTTAGATGTTAGACATCTTAACTGCACCAATGGTGAGAGATATTTGATCATGTTTGAAGTGACTTATGCTATTAAGATGAGATAGAATGCACAATGGCAAGTTTAAGAGTATAATTTTTAATCCCTAGTTTTTGTTTTTATTCAATTTCAGGTGGACTTGGGTGTATATGTGATGTTGCCTATGCATCAACATGCAGGTTTCTAGCATGAAATTTTGACTCTGTTTATTGTTTGGACTCTAAATATCAGAGTGCTGCATAAAACTGTGTATAATTATATCATTTTTCTTGATTCCCTGTGAGGTGTCCCCGCATTAGATAAGATTGAGAGTGAGCGGGATTCACTTAGGTTTGGCCTGCCTGCCTTACTGTTGCTTTTCCGCCCTATTGTAAGGAGAATGAGAAACTTTCCCCCCACAAAGTCGCTTCCAAGGTTTATCAAAATTTGGACCTGACCTTCTACCCTATTCTTAAATAAGCTTTTGGGACCATTCCCTCTCCAACTGGTCTACACTTGCTGGGTTAAGCAATGTTGAATTTTAAAAAAGATGAATAATATACCACTAGGTTTGCTTATAGAGATACCTGATTACCCAACTATATCAAATCAATAGATTATTGATGTTTAGAAAGTTACCCCATGCTTTTTCTCTCTTATAACTCTTGAACTCCATGTGGATCTGTGTAAACCATGTTAACTGTTTAAAGAAGTATCTAGTGGCTTGCAATTAGTTACTGTTCAAAGTTTGAGTATTTAGGGGCTTTGATTAGAAGAAACATTGCTTTTTTGATGCACATTAACGTATGGGTTATTTATCTGATTACTAGAAGATTTAATTTAGTTACGTCAACAGGTTTTCCCCCAATATTTTCTTTTATCTATTATGATCTTATGTTTTCACTTTAATAATATGTTTTTTCCTACTGTTGATGTAGTCTTGTCATTGAACTTGCCATTCCATGCGAGAAACAGGGATTGCGGGTGTTTGAGGGCTTCACAGTTGGTTTGCATCCACGGTCTTGGGAAATTGTATACATACATCTTACCAACTATTAGTTGCAAACTGTAAATTTGAATTTTTTTTATGAAAATTACAGTTGTTACTTTTGATCTATATAGGTTTACAATGGGATGACTCAACTAGGATTTGAAAAAGCGCATGATGAGTTCAGGTTAGAAACTCAGCATCGGTATTGTTATTTTGTCACTTTTTTTGTTGTTATATTAAAGGGTGTATTTCTTCCATCTTAATAGTTTGTTGAAAGGCTTTATTACTGCTTCTGCTTCTAGTTTCATAACCCCCCTCCCCAAAACCCCCCAAAAGACACATGACTGCAGACGATAATGGATATTCTGTGAATGGTTTGAGAGATTGATCCAGAACACTGGTTGTCAGCAGTTAGGAATTAAATAATAATTCATATATTTTACTAAAATTTCTTCATCCCCTATACCTATAGTTAACTATTTTGCTCTTTATAGCTTTTGATTTATCTATAAAAGCATGGTTTACAATGTTTAATGAATTGAAACATTGCTTGAGGGTATTATAACCATAAGAATTGCAGCGAATAGTTGTCCTTGGTATCTAGCTCTTGCATTTATTTTGAAGGGGATATAAAATATTTCTATCCTTGCTTGCCGCTTTATAGGGAGTAGTACAGGACTAGCCACCAATCTTATTAGTATATCTACTAGGTATGTCAACTCCCCTCCCGGAGCAACCTCTCCCCCTCTCCCGGAACAACCAGAGAAGTTGAGGGTGGCGTGCAGGCCACCACCGCAAACTCCAGATTTATTTTTGAATTAGTAATCAATTTTTAAATTTTGTAGTTTCACAATCTTTGTAATTCTAAAAAATTATAAGAATAAGATCCTTCCGAAATTTGGTTCTAATATATTGCATTATAACGGAACATGACATGAAATCTATCTGTTCCATTCCATAATGCAGCTTCAAAACAGAACAGACTCATGTAGCTATGTATATGACAGCAGTTTCTTCCCTTTCCAGTTTAGTGCAAGTACCAGTGACCAAGGTATGTAATCTGCTAGAGCCTAGAACTATATGTTTTGAATTATTTTTATTGAGATTTGAACCTTTTCTCTATTTGCTAGATTTCCCCAGAGAAAGGATTAGAGCTTAGGTTGTCGGGCTCAGCAATGACTGGGAATTTAGCTACAACTTTGTCACCCTCAGTGTTGCTTTTGGATTGGAGATGTATGGACTTCTATGTATCTTTTGTAAAATAAGATCTGCATGCATGCTTTCATTATATATATATTATGACTTCCAGGAAAATGTTTTGAGCTGTCACCTGCAATTTCAGGTGAGAAGGCCCACGATAAGCCATTTGAAGTTGAGATTACAATACCAATAGATAATTATGAACCCATACAGTTCACTCTTACGAAAATGTGTGGTAAGTATCATTCATATTTAGACTTTCTCCCACATACACTTGTGTGAATTTTGCACCAAAACAACTAGAGGCATACACACATCATTGCATGAAAAAAGAGCGAGCATATTCACAGACACACTATTGTCAAATTATGCAATATGCTCTTGAACAGGGTTAGTAAATAAGAAGCATAAAAGTAACTGCTGATGTGGGAACATTGTAACCTGTCCTTCAAAACAAAACTTGTAGATGATATTGGATGGCAAAATCAGTTACTGGATTAAGTCATAGAAACTCTGTGGGAGATGAATTCCATAACTGTTCAATTATCACCAATCTGTTGAACTGATGAACATAAGACACTGGGCTGATAAAAATGTTAATTGAATGCCAAAGAATAAAGTTCAGTAGACTAGAAACTTGAAAGTTCAATTTTTTTAAGGTTTCTTGGAGCTTATATATTCACTGATTAACACGAGACACCTGGCTGATAGAAATGTTAATTTCATAATGTCAATACATAGAGAACTTTTTTAGGAAAAATCTTGGTACTGGAGTAGTAGTGTTGAATAGGCATATTTCCTTAACTAAATTGGTGACTAATGCTGATTATATGTATGCATGTCTTTTTCTTTTTGATTTCTAATGCTTACTCTCTTACATTAATTTATTCGGTACCTACAATTTCCCAGACTACCGGCAGGCTGAAGGGGGAAATTCCGCCAAGGGATGGACTGTATTTGGAGTGCTAGCTTGCATGTATGACTTCGTCAAATTTATTCCTCCTTTTATATGCACATATCTGTGGGCCTCTCTGATCATTAATTGTACATATCATATACTATTGGTGTCAGGGACGGAACCAGGAATTTAGAATGGGGTGGGCTTGAAAAGTCTTCAGCGAAACTTCACGCGCCGATCACCCATATTATCAAATTTAAAATTGATGTACTGAAGTTTTATTGACTATTGAGTTTAGAGTTTAAGTTGAACAGGATAGATAAAACAATTTTAGACTGGGCTATATACATAAATGGGCTGTAGTAAGTCATTATACATATAACTTCTAATTTTTATAAAAAAAATCCTCCTGGGCTTAAGGCCAGGTAAGCCCAAATGCAGTTCCGTCCCTGATTGGAGTCATTTGCTACCTTGCTTCCGAAATCGTGTACCTTTATGTATAAGGGTACTGAGTACTAACTTTAAATTCATAACGATTGATGTTAATGGTTTAATAGTTCAATATGATATATGATGACTGTGATGTTACCTGGTTTCATCAGTCTCTTATTCAGCCTACTTTTTTATACTTTGTTTTGACCTTATTAATTACAATTGGCTTACTCGAAACAGATTCATTGTCATTTCAACGCTGTTCTGTTGTGGAGGATTTGTCTACAAGACTCGCGTACAAAATCAGGTATATGTTGCATCATTTTTGTACTGTCAATTAATAGTTGTCATAGTTCTTTCGACAGAGTCTAATTATATTACGCCACATGCAGCGAGGAATTGATGCATTACCAGGCATGACACTTCTATCTGCTTGTTTGGAAACAGTAAGTTAATCTCTGGCTAGTTGAATTTTTTATGTCATTGTGGCAGAAATGTGAACTTGTGTTTATTCTACTAATGTTATTATGCGATACATGCCTGATATGCCACCAATTGTGAGTTGTGACTGTGTATGATTATTCATTACATGTTAGGTTTATGTAACATCTTATCATCAATTTCATGTCCACTGTTGTCTGTGCCGTTCTGAATTTTGTTAGAATTTATAATGCACTTCTCCTTGTTGATGACTTGGTGTAAAAAGAGCTCAATTGGTTAATGTTGTTCTTTTAGTAAAAACTTATGTGAAGAAGCCGTCATCAACAACCATAGTAACTCTGTTTTTGTAAAATAATTATTTTAAAAAATAATAGAGATGCACAATTTTTTATATCAATTATCAACTACTAACTAAATGGACCCGCTTTAAATGCTTATTCCTTTCTACAATTTCATATCTGCAAATGTGCTTTCTTATATTGGTTTTATTTGAATTTTATTTGGCTGCAGATCAGTGGAGCACATCATGGCTACACACGGCCAGAAGAACCTAACAATCCTTTTCCCAGTCAAGCCTCCTGGGAACGCCCCCCTGCCTCCACACAAGCAACATCACGTACAAGTGGAAAGTATGGATCAATTTAATTCTATGGCCTTCTGAAGATTAGTGTGCTACTCCTAGAAATGTCAGATAGCGGGGGTACTCTTTCTCCTTGAGGCAGAAATTATCCGTTGAACGTCTATGCTCCATCCTCCGCCAGAATTTGTCAGACTGTGCCGTTGCAGACCGAGCCTCTTTACATTACACTGATGATTTTCAAACTACGCGAGCTATACTGAGATTACCTCTGTATGTTAGCCTATAAAAGAATTTGGATCCAGATGTAATTAAAAAATTGTAACATAATTGGGCAATAGATATGTACAACTTGCCAAATGCTTGGCCAGCACTTGAGCATTCTAAAGTTTCTATGTATTTTATGATTCGTAATACAAAAGAAACAAGATTTTGTTTGTGATCATTTTTTCATGTCCTGTATTTCTGTACTTTTAATTGTTATGTTACCATGTTGCAGTGCAAGCATGCAATCGACTTGGTCTTAATGGAATATGAGGCACATTGAATGGGCAGAAGTGGTCTGGTTGAGCCTACTGAAATTCACTTGCCAACCATATTTGCTAAAACTAGAAAGAAGTTTTAACTTTGTCAATTCTGAGAAGGTACCCAAGTTGTACAGCTAACAACTCCAGCCCAGGAAAGTTTCAACCTCACAATTAGCTTGGTTTCTGAAGATATGGAAACTCATAATCGATAGGAGATTGCTCAGGAAACAAAGCGGAGAACAATCACACTTGATATGCATACGAGGGGTGTCGAAGATGCGGTCTGATGTATGCTGTTCACAACATTGTTTCATGTTAACCTTATAGCCGACTATCAGCTAGAACAGTTTAAAATATTAATGTTGTCTAGTTTGGTGCTAAATTACAATGCAGGACTGTAGTTTTTGGTCAATGAGCAGGTGCTCCTGCTCCATAAAAACCTAAACTCAAATCAATGAATGTACAAAACACGAATATGCTAACAGAACTGCTACCAACTCCATTGTTCTGCCACCTTACCATATTCCTGCTCCTCATAACCCATGTTATATAAACCAGCAATTTGTTATCAACATTCATCAAATCATAAGCCTCAATTTATACAAGAGAGTAAACAGAAATGGCTAATTCCATTAGCATTCTCATGCTTGTAACTCTTCTAACATTTGCACCACTCTGCTTCTCTCGCAAAACTAATACAGGTTATCTATACCCTCAGTTTTATTATCGTTCTTGCCCACAGGCGGTCCAGATAGTCAAGTCTATTGTTTCCAATGCTGTTGCAAAAGAGACTCGTATGGCTGCTTCCCTGCTCCGCCTCCATTTCCATGACTGCTTTGTCAAGGTTTAAATCAACTGATGTTAAAGTAACTGGCTGATCTTCTATTATGAGTGCATGTCTAAAGTCTAATCAATTCATTGTTTTCACCATGCAGGGATGTGATGCATCAATACTCTTAGACAGCAGCAGTAGTATAATCAGTGAAAAAGGTTCTAACCCTAACCGAATGTCAGTACGTGGTTTTGATGTTATCGACCAGATAAAATCAGCACTCGAGAGAGAGTGCCCTCAGACAGTCTCTTGTGCTGATATCATGGCTCTGGCTGCTAGGGACTCTACTGTTTTGGTAAATTTAAACATTTTGCATGCAATTTCTTTTGCTACAAATGAAATAGTTCGTGTCATTATCACCATAAATTGTACGATTTGTACATCATATATATACATGCACCAGACTTACCTCTCTACTATGACAAGTGAACTGAATAGTAGTATAGCCTTACATGAAAAACATAAAACTGATCATTTCCTATTTTGTATGTAGACTGGGGGACCTAGCTGGGAGGTTCCATTAGGAAGAAGGGACTCGAGAGGTGCGAGTTTGAGTGGCTCTAACTACAATATTCCTGCTCCAAACAACACTTTCCAGACAATACTGACCAAATTTAAGCTACAAGGACTTGATATAGTCGACCTTGTGGCACTCTCTGGTAAGTTTTGCTGATTTTTGTTGAAGCATTTGGGACTATTGACTATACTATTGTTATGTTAAAAATAAATCGGTAATAAATTTACAGGAAGTCATACAATTGGGAAATCAAGATGTGTCAGCTTCAGGCAAAGGCTGTACAATCAGTCAGGCAATGGGCAGCCAGATTATGCATTGGATCAATATTACTCCGCAAAACTGAAAAATCGATGCCCAAGGTCTGGTGGTGATCAAAACCTTTTCTCTCTAGACTTCGTTTCTCCGACAAAATTCGACAACAGCTACTTTAAGAACTTGCTAGCTTCAAAAGGCCTGTTAAACTCTGATCAAGTTCTTGTGACCAAGAATGAAGCTTCCCTGGAGCTAGTTCGAAAATACGCAGAAAACAATGAGGAATTCTTTGAACAATTTGCCAAGTCCATGGTTAAGATGGGAAACATTTTTCCTTTGACTGGTAAGAGGGGAGAGATTAGGAAGAGTTGCAGGAAGATCAATACTTGAGATATACAGCATCATTTGGCAGATAACTTTCCCCTGTCTATGCATTGTTTTCTTCAATTTTACCCTTCTTATTTTGCCTTGTGATCTACACTTTAGTTCATGCTTGTTTCTATATTAAGTTTCAATATATAAGAGCATCTTTCTTAAATCATTTCATATACTTCTTGTTCTATGAATCCCATCTGATTATACCTAAATATTGTTCTAATGTTTGTAACTATTGCTCGGCCGATAAGGCCATTGCCTAGGACTTCCAATTTGGGTTAAATATCAAGTAACACGCGTCCAAAAAAACTCAAATAGAATCATTGCAAATTTGGCTCGAAGTAATTATCAATTAACTTAATTTGATCATTACGTTAAGGTCAAAAATAGAAATTAGCCAAAATCGAAAAATATTAACACGGGAGGGTAGAGCTCGTTCTTGGTTTCAATCTCATTATTAAAACTTGTTATCTGACTTACGGAATCACGACCAAATCTTATTTTTAATCTTCAAAATTTTAAAAATAACTCAAGTAGGGAGAATCAAAGCCAAATTGTATCATGATTCCGTGAGCTAAATAAAAAATGTTTGTAACGATATTGAAACACAAAACGAACTCTACCATCCTATATTACCATTTTTCAATTTTGGATAATTTCAATTTTCGACTTTTATCGGAATGATCAAATTAAGTTAATTTATGATCACTACGAGTCAAATTTTCAATAAGTGACCTACTTCAATTTTTTGGACGCGGTTAGTCACCTACTTGATATTTAACCCCTTCCAATTTTGAAGTCCTTAAAATATACTCGCTCTGTCCAATTCATTTTTATACGTTTTTTTTGTGTTTCATTCAATTCTATACATTTGAAAAATTATCAAAAATAATAAAGTTTTATAATATAAAAATACCTAAAACCACTACTTTTTTCCACAACACCAACTTTATTAATTAAATATTAATCGGTTCTATCACTTTACCCATTTTTCTTATTTTCACACTAAATTACATTTTTTCTTAACCTCCGTGCTCATTTCATTCGTATAGAAGTCAGTGAGATGGAGAGAGTAATATTAATATAATTAATTAATTATCTTTAAATATTATTTTTTATATTAAATTTTTTAAATATAATTAAACCAAAAATATATTTTTTGCTAAAGTTTACATGATATTTTTTTTTGAAAACAATGAGGAATTCTTTGAACATTTTGCTAAGTTCATGGTTAAGATGGCAGATCCGCAGATGGGAAAGTGGACATTTTTCCAATGGGGAATTGTTGGAGGAAAATCAACAGCTAAGATAGGGCATCATTTGCCAAATTTGAAAGTTTAGCATAAAAAATTTGATAGGCTCGAATTCGGTTTTAAAATTCAAATTAATTTCATTAAATATTATAAAAAAATTGAGATATAATTAATTTGGCTTGATTTTGATTTGATTAAATATATAAAGTAGAAAGTAAAATATTATATATATATAATATAATTACAATAAAAAAATAAAATATGAAAGAATATCGATAAGGCTTGCAAAACTTATGAGCCAAGTAATATGAAATTTGAGCTCGGTTTGGTAAAGAATTCCAATATTTTACCAGTCAACCTCCACTAACTCATAAACTTTTTGACTCATTCACACTCTAATTTGACTTGATTCATATCTCCTCACCCATTCAGATCATTATTAACGGATTATATCTAAGACCAGATTAGATATTAGACCCATTGCCTGGTCTAGTTCCAGCAAATCGTTATCATAGAAAATAGATATAGTAAAAGTTCGATAATTAGATACTCTTAAAAAAAATGAATTAACTCATATTTTACAGGATTCGTAAGGAAAACGAGAATACTTTCTATTTATCGGATTTGTATTTATTAGGAGGGTTCGAGTTCAACCCATCTATTAGAGTAAGTCCAATGGGAGCCCAAGTGAGTGACGTGGCAGAGAGAGAAAAAAAGTTGGGCTTCTTTTATGCGTTGGAGAGAAGAAGAAAAGTTGGTCAGGTACTCGGGCCGGCCAACTCTCTGCTGCTTGGTTTGTTTTTTCATTTTTAACTATATTTTATCTTTTTTACTTGATAAACTTGGCTGTGTATAAACGAGATGTGTGTGAATAAGCATGGCCCACACAAAACCAGGACCTCGGCTTTGCATTGAAAATGTCTGTCCAACTTATTTGATAAAATCGCTATTAAATAGGTGGCACAAAAGTTTCAGATTTTGACAGGGGACTTGGGCTTGTGCACTGCACTTGCTCTTAAGTCTTAACCAACGCGGCAACTCCTGTAGGCCCCCGGGTGAGCACTTAAACAACTCGTTGTGGGACGGTATTAATTTTACAATAAATAGTAAATAAATTGCAAAATGCTTCAATTAAAAATTTAACCAAGAAAGTAAGAAATATTTACATGTAATTATTAAGGTACTCCTCTAGCCTGATTATATCATTTTCCTTTCCTTAAATCTGTCTTCTTTCCCGACATCTTATCATTCTCCATAATCTGATTATGAAGTTGTCTAAAGAATTCGGCTTCATTTTCATTGTTGATATCCAGCATCTCATGTATTTCTTTGAGTATATCATTGTTTGATATTTGCAGCTGGTCTTCAAGTCTGAAAAATCTCCTGACAAACTTTTCATCTCTAAACTCCATCATCCAGTAGGGTCTCAAATGCACTTTATCACCAGTATATGGGATATACAAAACTCTAGGTAGTGCATTTGGATCTCTCCAGCTTTGTCTGATTTGGCTGATCTTGCTGAAGACTTCTGATTTGGCCACCTTAGTGAATCCAAAATCTTTCTTCATAGCAAAAATACCTTCACTAAGACATTGTAGTCTTCATTGAGAATTATGTAAAGAAGACATGTAATCTCCTTGCCACCCTTGTATCGAAACATCAATCTCTCTGGTAGCTTGTATGAAGCACCAATCCCTCTTATCTCTTCTAGCTCATCCAGATAAAGATTGATGTCTGAAAATTCTTTGATGTCACACATGAATAGTTGATCCTTCTTATTGGTTGTGGGCTTTGGCTTTGGAGATGGTTTTGAATTAAGGTGGGTTTGTTTTGATTCCTTTATATTTCTTTCTTAGAGTCTTTTTGAATGGTAGTGGAAGGTTTAGATCATGCATAGGTAAGTTGTCCCAATCTATGGGTTCATCCTTAGGTATAATTGGTTCACCATGGAAATTGACACTTGGATGAACCTTGAATTCAACTAGCTCCACGGTGGGCACAGTTGGTTGACTTGAGGTTGTAGATTGTGTGGCCCAGCTTCTATTTCTTCATCTTCAATAATCTTCCCTTTGGCTCTAACCTTCCAATACCCTTCACCTGATTTCTTTGGAGTTTGCTTTTCTTCAGATAAAGATTTCTCAGTTCCAGTTGAAGTTGCAGGCATCTCTAATTTTATTTCAACTCCTTTAATGTCCTGAATCTTCCTCATTTTTCTGAGCTCCTAGTCTTCTCCTTTCTTCATCTTTAGCTTCTCCAAACTGAGGGTGTCCAGTCATTACACATATCATCTTTCCATATCTATAAATCCTGGCTATTTTTGATCTTAAGATGACATATTTAGTAGTTTTGAAGCTTGCAATAGATGCACACATCAGTTTTTTTCATCAGGTCTAGGAGGAGAGTAATCAACCAACATTAGGTGCTTTGTTGACATTGTGGCACTTGCTTGTTTAGGCTTTAGCACCACAAAGTTGTTGAACTCATTCTTCATTGAGGGTTCACCCTTATCTCCTTTTCCTAGATGCATCTCATCCATGGTGATTGGATTCAACTATGCGGAATGCCTCACAGATTTTGCTTGATTAGCAGTTTAACCAAAGACTTGTGCAATTATGTCATCAATCTGTTTTTGTTTTTCTTTCATCTTGAGTCCAGCTGCTGCAAGATTGATTAGATCAATGTTGTCCAAGGCTGGTGGTTTTGAGATAGTAATAGCTAGCATTATCACTTTGCTAAATTGAATGTGCACATCATTATCCCCCTTTTTGTTAACATCAAGTAAAACAGGGTTTGAAGTTTTAGCAACCACCAACTGTTGAAGGAGTTGAGTCTGTGTTGCTTGACCTTCCAGTATCTTGGCCACAGAATGTTCAACTTTTGAAAGTCTGTCTATGAGGGCCTCAACTTTCCTTTCCAAGTCACTTTCTTTCCCGAGTTTGAGCTGCACTTCTCTCATAGTTGACTCAGGAAGCTTCTGTTCATTCTTTTCATTCAACTTTTTCTTAATAGCCTCAACTGCATTCTTCATGTCATCCACATCTTGAGTCTGTTTGAGATTTTAAATTTTGTGCAGTTTGACAGACTCAAGATGGGCTTCTAGTTGAACTCTGGTGCTGGCATCTGTAGTGACTTGAATGGCTGACTGAGTCTGGTTGATTAGCTTGAACATTGTTGATGTGAAATGATGGTAGTTGCAATCCTTACTAAGAATCCATTCTGGATTTTGTGTAGAAGAACTAGGGCCTTCATATCCCCCTAAGTTGGTGCCAACTTCATCATCAAAATCATATTCAAACTCAGAATCACCATGAACTCCAAAGTTTGAGTCCACATCATCAGCTGTATGAGGTAGAGATGACAAAGCATCCTTATCCCTTTGCATAGATGTTATTGTGTGCACTAGATTGAGTGTCCTTTCAGCCTCCTCATTGCCCTGAATAACCAATGTTTGGTAGGTTATGACAGGGTGAGTAAATGTCTCAGTATCTAGAGAAATAGAATCTATAAAAGCTCTGTATTCTTGCTGATATAGTCTTTTCCTTTCAACCTCATTGACATTCATTGACTCACTTGCAATGGCTTCCAACCTTATCTCTCCTGTACCTGCCTTTCTCTCATTTTATCTCTGTTCTTACATTAAGGGCTCCTGATAAGTGGATTTTATATCTACTTGGAATGCTTAATTATAGGCTTAAGTTGGTGTTTTGGACTCAAGTTATTGGTATTTTTTATTGGTATTTTTGCATTAGAGGCATTAGTTGGATGCATAAATGAGTTTTTCAAGGAAATATGCTGAAAGAGGGTCAAATTCTGAATTCAAGACCATTCTCATGTTGAAGAGCATCTCGATAGCTTCGAGTGGACTATTGATTCGCTAAAATCTGACGAACAGATTTCAATCTACAACAAAAAAAGAAGAACATAAAATCCAAGTACAGGAAGGCGGCGCGCCCGCGTGGGAGACCGGGGCGGACGCACCAGGTTTACAGATGTGCGCGCGCTCGCGCAGAGACTGGTGCGGCCGTACGGGGTCCCTGTGCCATAATCCTGATTTGAGTTGAATTCGAAGAATTTGAGAGCCCAGGTCATCCAGAAGCCTATATATATCAATAATAATTTGTTTTTAATAAGAAGGAGCGAAGGGAGAGTAATACGAAGACCTAGAGAGCACAAGACGGCTACAGAGAAGAAGACTTTTGTATTCTTCAATATAGTTGATACTTCGAATGCTTGTTTTTTATTTGTCTTTGAACCCTAGTACTCTTATATTGTTTATTATCATGTTTTTATTGGAACTCATGGTGAGAATGAGTTCGATTATGAACTAATCATTGTCATGGGATTCTAACGGATTTATCTATGGATTTCAATAGTTAATTGTTTTATAATCCTTTATGTGTGGTGATTTATGATTTCCTAGTTTGGTTGTGCTTATTCGTCTTTGATGCGTAGCTAACATCCAAGATTGTTTGTTAATCTCTATTGAAGTGACAGTGAAGATAGAGGTTTAGAACTTGCCATGCTAGCATAAGTTTATGTATGAATTGACATGCATAATTCGTGGGTAATTTTAACCATATTATTCACCCTATGTAATAACGATTGATAACTTGCTCTTAAACCACTATATTTTTAATCTTTATAGACATATAGGGACTAAGCATAATTGGTGTCTAATCAACTTATATCTTAATTATGGATGATTGATAGTAGGGTATACGTATAACGAAAGTTAGCGTATACTAGTTTCGTGTTATCTGATTAGTTGTCATCACCATCACATGCTAATGTCAAAGAACATAACTTTGAATGAAGTATATAATGAAGTTAGAATCCCATGTTTATTCTCATATAAGTAATTCAATCTTAATTCTCTTAGTTAATGTTATTTAGTATAATATCTTAGTTAAATCAAAACTCAATTTTTTACTTGCCTTAACATTGAACGATAACCATACATTATTGCATAAGTGCATAATCTGAACTTAACCTAAACCAGTCCCTGTGGGAACGAACTTAACTTATATCTTATATTACTTGTGATCGCGTACACTTGCGTGTATTTTCGTGTTTGAATTACAGCGAACAAGTTTTTGGCGCAGCTGCCAGGGACTATCGGTGTTAAATTTAGTTTATGTGCTTGATATAAGTGGTCGTTAAAGTTCACTGACTCGGATATTACTTACTTGTTTACTTTGTTTGTGTTTCAGGTACTCTAGAGAGCGTGTATGCGAACGCGTTCTCAATCTCGTAAGGAAACACTGGACGAAGTTGAAGTAATTGAAGAAGTTGAGAAAGTTGAAGAAAAAGTTTTTATTGCAATGGGAGAACCAACAGTAAATCTGAAAGCTTTGATGGATTATTCTCAACCGAAAATCAATGACATTCAGTCTAGCATTGTCAGACCAGCCATTGCGGCTAATACCTTTGAAATCAAGTCTAGCACGATTCAAATGGTGCATAATTTAGTCTAGTTTGGGGGTTCTCCAACGGAAGATCCCAACATGCACATTAGAGATTTCATTGAGATCTGCGACACTTTCAAGTTCAACAATATTTCTGAAGATGCTGTGAAGCTGAGGCTTTTCCCATTTTCTCTAAGGGATAAAGCTAAGTGCTGGTTGCATTCTCTACCACAAGGTTCTATCACTACTTAGGAAGATCTTGCTCAAAAGTTTCTTACTAAATTATTCCCTATGGCGAAGACAACTGCAATCAGGAACGCTCTTACTCAATTTGCGCAGCAATCGGGAAATTTTTTATGTGAAGGTTGGGAGCGTTACAAGGAGATGCTTAGGAAGTGCCCTCATCATGAAATTCCTGATTGGATGATCATTAATTGCTTTTATAATGGTTTGGGAACACAGTCCAAACCCATGCTCAATACAGCATCAGGTGGAGCCTTATGGGCTAAGAGCTATGATGAAGCTTATGAGCTAATTGAATTGATGACTACTAATGAATATCAAAACCCAACTCAGAGACTACCTCAAGGCAAGATAGCAGGAATTCTGGAGGTGGATGCAACTACGACTATAGCTGCTCAACTAAAGGCGTTAACGATGAAAGTGGATTCTTTGGCTAACTATGGAGTTAATCAGATCACAAGTGTCTGTGAGCTTTGTGCAGGTGCGCATGAGACGGAGCAATGTGCTATATTGTAAGGCATATATCATAGCCTATTTGTATATTCGAGGATTCAACTCAACTCAAATAAGAATGTAATAAGTAAATAGTGGATCTACCGTCAAAGAGATCTCGCAAAGTAATATCTGTCAAAGGATTCAGAAACAAGGTGCATCTACAGACTTGAGGAATTAATTCACTGGAAGAAGTTCAAGAAATTGATCAAGCCTCAGTGATATAAATCAAGGTTGTGGATTTAATCAAGTGACAGAGATCTCGTCAGAGTATCAATTAATTACAAGGATTTAATCTGAAGAAAATCAAGTTGTCAAAGTCAAGATATGAAGAAACGTCACGAAAGTTAGTCACTCATGAACCAGACAGTACATCGAGTGTCAATATTGAAGTGGTGGAATTGATTCATAATTTTCAGTGATTTTCAGAAGATATTCAGAAGAATGGTTGCTGCTCAAGGTTAGTATTAATTCTCTATTAATTAATTAAGTCATATAATTTAATTAAGAAAATAAATTATATCTGCAAAGATTAATTTATTGATTAATTGAATTAATTGATTAATTAATTCAGAATTAATATTAAGGATTTTCAGAATTTAAATTGGATTAAAATTCATTTAAATTCAGCAAGACAAATCTGATTGTACTAATATGACAAACGGTATGACAATCAATAGTCATACCGAAAGTCATGCTAGTATAAATAATTGTCTTGCCGAAAGTTACACTGGGAGGAGATAGTCTTGCTAGTTCATTTTGATAGTCATACCGAAAGTCTCTCCAGTTCAAAGGATAGTCTTGCTAGCTATTGGGATTGTCTTGCTAGTTCAAAAGGATAGTCTCACCGAATGTCCTACTAGCTAAAAGGATTGTCATGCCAGCTCTATTCAAGTCTGTTGATTTGTTAAAAAGGAAAGCAGCAGAACAGAAGTAACAGAATCAATACAGAACACAAGTCAAAAACAAGAACACAGCAACCGCATCAAATATATCATCTCTTCTCTGCTAAATTCAAGATCACATTTCTAGTTTGTAAAATTAAATCCAATCAACTAGAAATCATTCTCTTGTTTTTGTGTAACTATCTAGCGGATCAAAATCCCTAGAACTTAATCTCAAATTGTGTTTAGCATTTGAATCTTTTTATTGCAAAAATAGAAAAAGTTCATGTCGAATTTATTCTAGATTTGTGATAATTAATTTGAGATTAATTCCTTGTAATCGATACAGTTTTTGTAACACCTTTCAAGTTTAATAATATTCTTATTTAACTTGAATTTTGTTTCACATTTTATTCCGCATTTAATTCGATTATTCGGTATTGTTTGTATTCAACCCCCCTTTTACAAACACATTGGGACCTAACAATTGGTATCAGAGTCTTCTGATTAACGAACAAATCAAGATCCTAGACTTTTGTGATTTTTCAACTCCTTGAATTTTTATTTATTCAAAAATTCATAATGACTTCACAAAAAGTTGAAACCATTAAAATTCCACTATTTGATAAAGAAAACTATATCATGTGGAAGAAGAAGATGCTCTTGTTTTTACAAGTTGCAAATCCCAAATATCTGAACTTGTTAAAGAAGGGTCCAAAAACTCCGATGGTTATTGAACCAGAGGTGATAGAAAATGATGTTGTGATTACCAAAGCTAGAACCTATGCAAAAGAGCCTAAAGATTTTACTCCTGCTGAAAAGGAAGAAGCCTCCTTGGATGCCAGCCTTCAATTAATTTTAATTGATTCCCTTGATCCCTTGATGAACAGACATGTGATGAACTGTAAAAATTCCAAACACGTGTGGGAAACTATTGAGGTGATTAATGAAGGCACAGAGGAAGTTAGGGAGAACAAGTTAGAGATCCTAACCTCTGAGTATGAACATTTTAAATCCAATCTAGGAGAAGGAATTATTGAAGTGTTTGAGAGGTACAATGCGTTGATCAACAAGCTGAACATAAATGGAAAATATTATTCAATCAGGGAGGTCAACAAAAAGTTCCTTTTAACACTGCCAACTCATCTTGAACATAGAATCACTGCCATAAGAGAAGCTAGAGATCTGAGTGAGATTTCTTTGGATAGACTCTATGGTGTGTTAAAAACCTATGAGTTGGAGCAGATTCAGCAGAAGGAAGTCTACGGGAAAGATAGAGTGGTCAGCACATCTACTGCTCTTGTAGCTGAAGGTCAACAACAACAACAATCTCAACAGTCGGAAAGAATGGTACAGTATTCCAAGGCTGAGGAAAATGTATTAGTAGCAGAATATGATCCTCCTACTACAAATCAATACAGTGATGATTTTTATTCCTTGGAAGAGCTGGAGCAATTGGAAGATGAGTCAATGGCCCAAATTGTCAAGAGATTCTCCAATGTCAGATTCAAGAGAAATCCCAAGTTCAAGTACAAGTCCAACTACAACAAATTCCAGAAAGGTGGATCTTCATCCTCTAACACCAGCAGTGGTGGATACAAAACAGGGATGGTTGATCAGAGCACCATTAGATGCTACAACTGTAATAAGTTGGGACACTTTGCCACAGAATGTAGGAAGCCAAAGCAAGTAAAGAAGAACTCTTATGATTCAAATCAGAAGAGTAACTCTGAAAGGGCTTATCTGGCAAAGGGAAGAAGCTGGGATGATACTAATAGTGAAGATGAAGAAGAAGGGAATCTTGCTCTTATGGTTATTGATGGAAAAACTTCATCGTCAAGAAAAGAGGTAAAATATACTGATGTTGAGTTAGTTTATCATCTAGGAGGTAACTTAGATTGTGCTCGTCGTGATAATGAACTGTTAAGTTTACAGATCAAAGACCTTGAGAAAGAGGTCAATGAATTAAGACTTGTGCACATTAATCAAGACAAGTTAAAAGAATAAGTATCTTTTCTAGAGAATAGAGTTGACTGTTATAGAAAACTCGAAACTTTTCTCAAAGACAAGATCACCGGTCTTGAGACTAAGGTTAGAGCCTACTTCAATTCTTGTTCGAAGGCTAAAGAGTTCTACAGTAAGCAAGCTGTTAATCAAACATCTGGAATAGGTTATGATTACAATGTTGCTATTGGAGAATTAGGCATAAACTCCCCTCTTCATGTCTGTGCTAAAGGGAGGGAAGTACCACATGTGCTTAAGGGTGTTGATGAACCCCTCTATAAAGCATCAATTGCTGAACCATTTGATGTGACCTCTTCTGTTATTCAAGAAGAAATACGTGCTGAAGATCATGATAATGAGAAGATTGTTTCCAAGTCAAGTGAGTCGAAAGTTCTAGTGAAAGCAAATGAGACTAACTCAGACACACATGAGTTGGATAACAAAAATGTCATATCTACCATGCATAAATTGCCTGCTGTTAATCACTCTCATAAAGCATGTGGTGTTGCTAATTGTATGTCTTGTGCTTTTAATTTGATGTATGCTTATTTTAATGGTAAGCATGTTTCTAGTGATAAGACTACTCCTCGTCAGTATATGAATAATAGAAAGCATGATAGGTCTAAGACTGCTAGTCCTTCTAAGGCTAGAAAGGAGACATTTGTGCCTAAGCCTAAACAGGAATTTGTTAAGGCTGTTTATAAGGTCAAATGTTCAGTCATTGAGGATGTTGAGACCATTAAAATTAAAAATATTGTTTTGCCTGACAAAGGACAATTCTACAAGTATGCCGGGCCCAACCAAGTTTGGGTTCCGAAGAAGGTCTAATCCATTTGTAGTGGAGGGCATTAAACAGGTGTAACCGGTAGTGTGGATTCTTGACAGTGGATCATCAAGACATATGACCGGAGATAGAGCCCTGATATCAAATGTGGATTCAGAAAGCTGGCCCCCTGGTTACCTTTGGAGATAACAGCAAAGGTTTATCTGAGGGATATGGCTGTTTGCAAGCTGGATATGTTATCAGTGAAATTTTGTATATTGTGCTAGGTTATTATCAGGAAGCAGTATCTAACAAATATCACCAGTGACGAGACTTGAGAATATTACAACATATCAGGCACCTGATGCACATTACACTTGGAATTGGACTCTAGTAAGATGTGTACAAGTGTACTCCTGGTTGGTGAGTCAAAAGAGGAAGTCAATGCACCTCAGTTCATGGACTTTGCAGTTGCAGATCTATTGGACTATGCAATCTCTTCTTCACAATCTCACTTCAGGTTGGTATGAACTAATGTACTACTCAAGAAATCGTCAAGGACATGGTATGGCACTCTAACTGAAATTATAATTTAATATGAACTAGTAGAGTCGTCATATTTATAACCCTCTTATCACTAGGCACAATCATATTATTTTATATGTGCAGTGATATATTGATAATGCTATCATTGAACTCAAACTTCTTTCTACATTAGTGATTTCTTATATCATGTAAAATCTTTTGAAATCACTATTGTAAATCACTTTCTCTCTATTACTATATGTTCTGTGATACAGGTTCAGTCTCCAATGACTTTCTTTTATTGACAGTCATGAGGTTGAAAACCCACAACATCTATCCCAGACTGTAAAGACAAACAGAGAAACATAACCAACCAACACTCTCTTACCACTAAATATAGTATGAATGAGCGTGAGGGAGATAGTGCCTTAGTGCACCACATAAGGAAGGTTCTGTAGTCAACCCAGTAGCTCTGTCTACTACATAGATGAGTAGTATTTAAACCGAGACAACTACTAGCCCCCATACATCTTCTCAAAAAGATGTAATGGCTGAAAAGGCACAAAAACAGTTACTAGATTCATTCTCTCAATAGGGTGCATCTATTGAAATTTGCCTGTCGACCAAGGTATCCGATGTAGTATCACCACTTCAAATATAAACAATTCTTAATGCACAAGGAAAGGTTACACACACAAAGGATGATTTGACGGAAACAAGAGTTTCGACCATTTTAAGGTCAGATTCGATTGTTCAAGGTTCGTTAATGGACCAATTGCCTTTACAGGTGTTAGGAGAGGATACTGATCCAAAAGCCATATGTCAGTGGTCAGTGTCTACCTCCCCAGGCTTAAATCCCCTGGATGCATCTGCGGATAGTGGATCTGACATAGGCGCAGATCGGCAACTTGTTGACAATGATTCAGATATTACCTGATGAGTCACAAGGAAATGTCTTCACAGGCATTAGAAGGGAACTTTGATCTTTATGCTAAATTCGTTGGATCATTGTTTACCTTCCCAGAATTCAAATCTGGAACCCTAAAAGAGAAACTAGCAACTTGTAAATTATGACTCAGATTCATCTGACAAGTTTAACAAGGATGGGGATTTGTGAACTCCCATTGCACCACCTGTGACCTCCTTAAGGATGGCTAAGGTGATTTTCCTTGCAGGTACAACTGAAGTATGGAGCTATGAGAGGAGTGATACACTTGTGAGAATGAGTGTAAACACGAGTGGAGAGAAGAGTGAAACACATATGAGGTATACTAAACAGAATCACACATTCACAGTGTGGAAGAAAGAGAAACTACTTGTTATTTCTTTTCCAACCAAGTGAAATATGAGAATTCCTTCAGATGACAGCATACATTCCTTCTCTAAGGGGGAGATAAAAGCTTAAGTAATAGTTTGGAGGATTCCTCAACTAAGGGGGAGAAATAGCAGGGAGAAAGAAAAAGATCAAACATGTACACTACACCACACCATTGTTGTTTGTAACTACGGATCCTATTGTACAGGAGAGGTGGTAAACACAAGGTGATATCTGATAAGGGAAGAAGCTGTTAGGGGAGTACCATTGGTTTTTATCTGCGGATCCTATTGTACGGGAGAGGTGGTAAACGAAGGTGATCTTCTTTAATCAGTTGATTCTCATAGGGGGAGAAGCAAGAGAGATATGGGCTTCTCAACAGGAAATGTGGTTGTACAAAAGAAGATGGAACTACTTGAAGATATATTCAGTCTAGAGGAACATCTATTTGGAATATGGAAAATGTTAAATCTAGTCCAGAACTTTTCTGCTATTTACTTTGCATTTCTTTTTATATCTTTTTCTTATTTGTTAGTTGAGTTATCCTCTAGGTATTTGTGTGTTATTGTCTAACAAACAAATAGGGGGAGATTGTAAGGCATATGTCATAGCCTATTTGTATATTCGAGGATTCAACTCAACTCAAATAAGAATGTAATAAGTATATAGTGGATCTACCGTCAAAGAGATCTCGCAAAGTAATATCTGTCAAAGGATTCAGAAACAAGGTGCATCTACAGACTTGAGGAATTAATTCACTGGAAGAAGTTCAAGAAATTGATCAAGCCTCAGTGATATAAATCAAGGTTGTGGATTTAATCAAGTGACAGAGATCTCGTCAGAGTATCAATTAATTACAAGGATTTAATATGAAGAAAATCAAGTTGTCAAAGTCAAGATATGAAGAAACGTCATGAAAGTTAGTCACTCATGAACCACACAGTACATCGAGTGTCAACATTGAAGTGGTGGAATTGATTCATAATTTTCAGTGATTTTCAGAAGATATTCAGAAGAATGGTTGCTGCTCAAGGTTAGTATTAATTCTCTATTAATTAATTAAGTCATATAATTTAATTAAGAAAATAAATTATATCTGCAAAGATTAATTTATTGATTAATTGAATTAATTGATTAATTAATTCAGAATTAATATTAAGGATTTTCAGAATTTAAATTGGATTAAAATTCATTTAAATTCAGCAAGATAAATCTGATTGTACTAATATGACAATCGGTATGACAATCAATAGTCATACCGAAAGTCATGCTAGTACAAATAGTTGTCTTACCGAAAGTTACACTGGAAGGAGATAGTCTTGCTAGTTCATTTTGATAGTCATACCGAAAGTCTCTCCAGTTCAAAGGATAGTCTTGCTAGCTATTGGGATTGTCTTGCTAGTTCAAAAGGATAGTCTCACCGAATGTCCTACCAGCTAAAAGGATTGTCATGCCAGCTCTATTCAAGTCTGTTGATTTGTTAAAAAGGAAAGCAGCAGAACAGAAGTAACAGAATCAATACAGAACACAAGTCAAAAACAAGAACACGGCAGCCGCATCAAATATATCATCTCTTCTCTGCTAAATTCAAGATCACATTTCTAGTTTGTAAAGTTAAATCCAATCAACTAGAAATCATTCTCTTGTTCTTGTGTAACTATCTAGCGGATCAAAATCCCTAGAACTTAATCTCAAATTGTGTTTAGCATTTGAATCTTTTTCTTGCAAAAATAGAAAAAGTTCATGTCGAATTTATTCTAGATTTGTGATAATTAATTTGAGATTAATTCCTTGTAATCGATACAATTGTTGTAACACCTTTCAAGTTTAATAATATTCTTATTTAACTTGAATTTTGTTTCACATTTTATTCCGCATTTAATTCGATTATTCGGTATTGTTTGTATTCAACCCCCCTTCTACAAACACATTGGGACCTAACATATATCTAATGAGTCAGCTCAGTTCGTGAAAAACTTTCAGAGGTCGCAGCAACCATTTCCTGCCACTTATCATCCTAACAACCGAAACCATCCTAACTTCAGCTGGAGCAACAACCAGAATGCGGTACAACAGCTTTATCAGCAATTTGGAGCAAAGCAATTCAACCCTCCTGGTTTTCAACAATAGTATGCACCAAGACAACAATTCCAACTTCAACAACAACCGCATGGAAGTGCCGTTCAAACTACTAATGAAAAATCAGAATTGGAGGAGTTGAGGCTTATGTGCAAAAGCCAAGCGGTTTCTATCAAGATTCTAGAGAATCAAATAGGGCAAATTGCCAATGCTTTGTTGAACCGTCAACCAGAAACTCTTCCTAGTGATACTGAAGCTAATCCAAGAAAGAGGGAAGTCAAGGAGCAGTTGAAGGCAATCACATTAAGGTCTGGAAAGGTTGCGAGCCCCCAAATTCAGTAAGACAAAGATTCTGAAGATTCTGTTTAGAATGCAGGTGCATCTGCACCTTTGCCAATTCCAGAAAATGAGATTGTAGCTGAAAAAGTTGTGCAGAAGGATGCCGAGGTGGAACCAAAGAAGAAAGCCGTTGAAAGTAATCCTCCTGAGGGTAATACAGGGGATAAACAGGTCTACCCACCTCCGCCAAATCCTAAAAGACTTTAGAAGCAGAAGTTTGATAAGCAATTTGCTAATTTTTTGGAGGTTTTCAAGAAGTTGCACATCAACATACCTTTTGCTGAAGCTCTAGAACAGATGCCGAGCTATGCTAAATTCATGAAGGGTGTTATATCTCGGAAGCTAAAACTCGAGGAGTTGGAGACCGTTGCTCTAATAGAAGAATGCAGTGTTGTGCTGCAACAGAAACTACCTCCAAAGCTTGAAGATCCAGGAAGCTTCACAATACCTTGCACCATTGGCAATCTGTCGTTCGACAAGTATTTGTGTGACTTGGAAGCTAGCATCAATCTGATGCCCTCATCTATTTTCAAGAAACTTGGACTACCTGGTCCAAAACCGGTGAACATGTCTTTGCAACTGGCTTATCGTTCCATCACTTATCCGCGAGGAGTAGTGGAGGATATCTTGGTTAAGGTGGATAAGCTCATCTTCCCTGCTGATTTCGTCATTCTAGACTTTGAGGAGGATAAGAAGATTCCCATTATCTTAGGAAGATCATTCTTAGCTACGGGACGAACTCTTATCGATGTGCAAAAAGGTGAACTTACCATGAGAGTTCAAGGTCAGGATGTCACGTTCAATATCTTCGATGCAATGAAATTCCCTACTGATGAAGAGGAGTGCTGTAAAGTGGAGTTGGTCGAATCCGTAGTGACTTTGGAGCTTGATCACTTGCTAAGGACTGACGCCTTCGAAAGAGCCTTAACAGGGGGAGTCTAATAGTGAAGATGAAGAAGGGGAAGAGCAGATGCAATATTTGAATGCATTCTCATGGAAGAGGAAGTTGGACTTGCCGTTCGAGTCTCTTGGATCAGAAGAGCTGAAAAATTCTCCAAAGCGTCTAAAGTCATATATTGAAGAACCTCCTACACTTGAGCTCAAACCACTGCCTGACCACTTTAAGTATGCATTTTTAGGTGATGCATCTACTTTTCCTGTTATTATTGCATCTGACCTTTCAGGAAGTGATGAAGATAAGCTCTTGAGAATTCTGAGAGAGTTTAAATCAGCAATTGGATGGACTATAGCAGATATCAAGAGAATCAACCCTTCTTATTGCATACATAAAATTCCGCTTGAGGAAGGAAGCAAGCCAATTGTTGAGCAACAAAGGGGGCTAAATCCTATCATGACGGAAGTTGTGAAGAAGGAAATTCTTACATGGATAGATGCAGGAATCATTTATCCTATATCTGACAGTTTATGGGTGAGCCTGGTATAGTGTGTGCCTAAGAAAGGAGGCATTACCGTTGTAGCTAATGAAAAGAATGAGCTCATCCCTACTCGGACAGTCACAGGATGGAGAGTTTGTATGAATTATCGAAAGCTGAATAAAGCCACAAGGAAAGATCATTTCCCGCTTCCATTCATTGATCAGATGCTTGACAGGTTGACTGGTCATGAGTACTATTGTCTTCTGGATAGTTATTCGGGATATAATCAGATTTGCATTGCTCCAGAAGATCAAGAGAAGACCACGTTTACTTGTCCATTTGGCACTTTTACTTTTCGTCGAGTCTCTTTCGGACTTTGTGGTGCACCTGCTACTTTTCATAGATGCATGATGGCCATATTCTCTGATATGATTGGCACTAATGTGGAGGTGTTCATGGATGATTTTTCCGTGTTCGGACTTCTTATGATGAATGCTTGCATAATCTTGGGTTGGTACTGAAAAGATGTGTTGAGACCAATCTGGTGCTCAATTGGGAAAAATGTCACTTCATAGTGCAACGGGGTATCATTCTTGGGCACAAGATATTTAGCAAGGGTCTTGAAGTGGATAGAGCCAAGGTGGGGGTCATTGAAAATCTTCATCCGCCAATCTCAGTTAAAGGAGTCTGCAGTTTTCTTGGTCATGCGGGTTTTTATTGGCGATTCATCAAAGATTTCTCCAAAATCTCTAAACCTTTGTGCAATTTGCTGAAAAAGGATGTTCCCTTCAAATTCGATGAAGAATGTCTAGCTGCTTTTGAAAGCTTGAAAAAGAGTTTGTCTACAGTACCTGTGATTACTGCACCTGATTGGAATGAGCCCTTCGAAATGATGTATAATGCTAGTGACTATGTCGTTGGAGCAGTTCTTGGCCAGAGGAAGCAGAATATTTTCCATGTGGTTTACTATGCTAGTAAGACCCTTAATGGTGCTCAGCTGAATTACACTATTAATAGAGAAAGAGTTACTAGCAATTGTCTATTTTTTTAAAAATTTTGATCTTATTTGCTTGGGATAAACGTGACAGTTTACACTGATCATGCTGTAATTCGATATCTGGTCTTAAAGAAAGATTCAAAACCTCGGTTGATTCGATGGATTTTCTTACTTCAGGAATTCAAACTGGAAATCAAGGACATAAAAGGTACAGAGAATCAGGTAGCATATCATCTATCACGCTTGGAAGATCAAGGCAAGGCTTCACAGGACAAGACATTGATCAATGAATCTTTTCCCGATGAGCAAATTTTTGGGGTGCAAGAAGAAGAACCATGGTTTGCAGATATTGTGAACTATTTGGTGAGTAGTATTATTCCCCCAAAACTCTTTTATGCTCAAAGGAAGAAGTTTTTACATGAGGCGAAGTGGTATCGATAGGATGAACCTTTTTTGTTTAGACAGGGAGTTGACCATATTATCAAACTATACATTCCGTATAGTGATACTGAGGGAATCTTGTACGACTGTCATTCTACTGTGTATGGTGGTCATTATGGTGGAGAGAAGACTGCAGGATTTTATCTATCACGGAAGCATGGTAAAACAATTTTCATGATATAAAATCCATATAATATGCATACAGATCGTAAATTAAACCGAGGGATCGTTTCTAACCTTTAAAAGCGATCCAAGAACCATGAGCGGAGATCCCTAGCAGCTGCTCCTCAAGTGTGAAGCACTCCACCGGAATCCACCAACAAAATCGATATAATGAAGGAGGAGGAGGTGGAGAGAATAAGGGTTTTTGTAAATTTTTAGGTTGAGGCAAAAATAGGGTTTATAATAGTATATTTATAGGCAAAATTTTTAACTGAAAATTTTCTCATAAAATATTATTATTATTAACCCTTTATTATTCTCACTAATAATTAAAACATCTTTTAATTATTAATCCTTTTTCTAAACACTTTAGAAATAATTCTCTCTCTTGATTTAATTTCTAAAAATTAAATTCTTAATTAATAATATTAAAAACTTTTCTTAATTAATTTATAATCAATTAAATCTCATTTAATCAATTATTAAATTTGCCAATCAATTATTTATTTCATAAATAAATAATTATCAGTCATTATTAATTAATTCCTCGACCATTAAATCATTCTCTTTTATGGTGTGACCCTGTAGGTTCAATATTAAGCCGGTAGTAGAAATAAATAATAATAAAACTATTTTATCATTATTTATATAAATTCTCTAATTCATTAAATATGATTAATTAATTAATCATTTTTATTCTACATCGTGAGGGATACTTCTCAGCATATCGCGACTATCCGGATAATACGAATTCACTGCTTAAAATACCAAGAACCTATTCAGTGAATAGTTACCGTACAATTAATTCCTTTGACCCTACAATGTCACGATTAAATACAAGGCATGGAACTTGTGTCAAGCCTATCTTATTTAATTACTTGCTTTCCCATTCATTATGCTTAGTTCTATTTAACGTAAGTTAGAAACTCCTTTCTAATTTCATTCACTCTGGCCAGAGATTCCTGAACTAGCATAAGTGGATCAGCATTAAACATTATCTTCCTTCACTGGAAGGGGTAGATCCTTTATTGATCATACACTATCTTCGTGTATAAATTCCTATACCCAGTAGAGCCCTTATAATTGTCCCTGGAGACTAAAAACTAAACCAAAGCATAATTCAGTGTACGCAAGATGACTATGATGACCTCAAGTCTAAGGATACTTGTACAACTATCACTATGTGAACAACTACTGACACGCGAGTGAACTCCATCAGTTGTTCAGCTGTGTCAGTCATGTTCAGTGAACTTATTCTATAATAAGCACCTACATACTAGCTATAGTGTCACCACACAAATGTCTATGAGAACAGACATCCTTCATAATGAAGCAAGCATAGTATGTACCGATCTTTGCGGATTATTAATTACCAGTTAGTAATCCTACGACCAGGAACTATTTAAGTTTAGAGTTATCATCTTTTAGGTCTCATTATTATGATCTCATCACAATCCATAAAAAGCTTTACTCTAAACTGTGGTATATCTTATTTAAACACTTAAAATAGATAGAGCCCGCAATAAAAACAAAACAAGTCTTTTATTAATATCAATGAAATCAAAACAGATTACATAAAAGTTATTCCTAAATCCTCATACATGATTGGACTTAGGACATATCTCTTTCAATATCCCACTTGTACTAAAGCCAATCACTCTGGTATCTAATACCCATCTTGTCTTTATGACGATCAAAGTGACTTTGAGAAAGTGGCTTTGTTAAAGGGTCTGCTATGTTGTTATGTGTGTCAACTCTCTTGACATTGACATCTCCTCTTTCAACAATCTCCCTAATCAGATGAAAGCGCCGCATGACATGTTTGGAATTTTTATGAGACCTAGGTTCCTTGGCTTGTGCTATTGCTGCGTTGTTATCACAATACAACACAATAGGCTCTTCAACGTTAGGAACAACTCCCAACTCAGAAAAAAATTTCCTCATCCAAACGGCTTCTTTTGCAACCTCACTTGTAGCTATATATTCTGCTTTCGCTGTGGATTCAGCCGTTGTAGACTGTTTGGAACTCTTCCAACTAATCGCACCATCATTCAGAGTAAACACGTACCCTGACATGGATTTGCTATCACTTTCTGATTGAAAACTAGAGTCAGTATAACCCTCTATTTTCAACTCAGATTCACCACCAAAAACAAGAAAAATGTCCTGAGTCCTTCGCAAGTACTTAAGGATGTTTTTCACTGCTTTCCAGTGGTCTTCACCTGGATTGGACTGATATCTGCTCGTCACACTATTTGAATAAGCAACATCAGGCCTTGTACATAACATCGCGTACATGATAGATCCTATTGCTGAAGCATAAGGAATCTTACTCATACGCTCTCTTTCCTCAGGTGTCTTAGGAGACATTTCTTCGGAAATGGACACTCCATGGCTCATCGGTATGAGACCCCTTTTGGAGTTTTCCATGCTAAACCTTTTAAGCACTTTCTAGATGTATGTACCCTGGGTAAGACCTATCATTCTTCTAGATCTATCTCTATAGATCTTCATACCGAGAATGTAGGATGCTTCTCCCAAGTCCTTCATGTTGAAGTTCTTTGATAGCCATACTTTGACTGATTGCAACATCGGTATATCATTTCCTATAAGAAGTATGTCATCTACATACAATACAAGAAATGTTACCGCGCTCCCACTAACCTTCTTTTAGACACATGGTTTATCTATGTTTTTGATAAAACCAAACTCTTTGATTATCTCATCAAAACGGATGTTCCATCCATCTACGAGAAGCTTGCCTTAAACTATATATGGTTCGCAGCAGCTTACACACTAGGTGTTCATTTCCCTTGGAAAGAAAACCCTCTGGCTGTGCCATATACACTTCCTCCTCAAGTTCCCCATTGAGGAGGTCCGTTTTCACGTCCATTTGCCAGATCTCATAGTCGTAGTAAGCAGCAATCGCAAGCAAAATCCGAATTGATTTTAACAGGGCTATAGGCGAAAAAGTTTCATCAAAGTCAATCCCTTGCCTTTGTTTGAATCCTTTTGCCACGAGCCTGGCCTTATAGGTCTCCACCTGGCCATCTACTCCAATCTTTCTTTTGTATACCCACTTGCACCCAATAGGCTTAACACCTTCAGGTGCCTCAACCAGAGTCCATACTTGGTTGGTATACATAGATTCCATTTCGGATTTTATGGCACTATGCCATTTCTTTGAGTCAACACTACTCATAGCCTCATTATAGGTCACAGGGTTGTCATCATCAATGATTGACAACTCATTGTCATTCTTAATGACAAGGCCATAATACCTCTCAGGTTGGTGAGACACTCTCCCTGTTCTACAAATGGGCTGTTCCACAGAAGGTTGTTTAGTCTGAACAGGTGTTTCCACTTGATCCGTAGTAGTTTGTGCTTCTTGAACTTCATCAAGTTCAATTTTGCTCCCACTATTTCCTTCAAGGATAAACTACTTTTCCAAGAAGGTAGCATGTCTGGAGACAAACACCCGATGATCGGTGTAAAAGTAATACCCCAAAGTCTCTTTAGGATATCCCATAAAATTACATTTTACGGATTGAGATTCCAGCTTATCTGGGTCAACTTTCTTGACATAAGCTGGACATCCCCAAATCTTAACGTGTTTAAGACTCGGTTTCCTTTCTTTCCATATCTCATATGGAGTTTGAGGAACAGATTTGGAAGGCACCTATTCAGTAAATATGCTGAGGTTTCCAATGCATAACCCCATAGGAATACTGGAAGATTCGCATAGCTCATCATGGACCGAACCATGTCTAACAAAGTTTGATTTCTCCTTTCAGATACCCCATTTAACTGTGGAGTATATGGAGGAGTCCACAGGGAGACTATACCATTTTCTTTGAGATAATCTAGAAACTCTCCATTCAAGTATTCACCACCCCGATCTGATCGAAGAGTTATAATACTATGTTTGGTTTGTTTCTCCACTTCATGTTTATATTCTTTGAACTTTTCAAAGGCTTCAGACTTGTGTTTCATCAAATACACATATCCGAATCTAGATCTATCATCTATGAAAGTAATGAAGTATGAAAATCCACCCATGGCTTGCGTAGATATTGGTCCACATACATCTGTGTGTACCAATCCTAGCAAATTTGCAGCCCTCTCTCCATGTCCACTAAATGGAGATTTGGTCATTTTACCCAATAGACAAGACTCGCATGTAGGATATGATTCAAAATCAAAGGGGTCAAGTAACCCTTCCTTATGCAATGTCCGCGGTCTATTTTCACTAATATGACCTAGCCTACAGTGCCATAAATAGGTCAGAATTTCATCATCACGTTTTCTTTTGTTAGTTTGTTCAATCTGAAGTAAATCATGCTCTACGTCACAAACATACAGACCATTATTTAAAATACCACGTCCATAAAGAACATTATCTCTAAGAATAGAACATTCATTATTCTTAATAATAAATAAAAAACCATCCAAATCCAACATAGGAATAGAAACAATATTCCTCACAATAGAGGGAATGTAATAACAATTATTCAGAATAATAGTCTTGCCCGTAGGCATATGTAAACTAAATGATCCTACAGATATGGCCGCAACCCTTGCTCCATTGCCCATACATAGAATCACTTCATCTTTTTCAAGAGTCCTACTTCCCTTTAGTCCTTGCAACGAATTGCAAATATGAGAACCACAGGCGGTATCTAATACCCAAGTAGAAATTTGACCTAGTGACATATTAACTTCGATCATGAACATGCCTGAATCAGAAGCGGTAGTCTCACTACCCTTCTTCTTCAATTCTGCAAGGTAAACCTTGCCGTTCCTCTTCCAGTGCCCTAACTTGTTACAGTGAAAGCAAACAGCTAAATTAGGACCAGTCAACTTGTGAGCATCTAGTATGCTCCGGAGTGATAGTGCAGAAGACATGATGAATATAGTAAATCTGTAAATGATAAACACATAACAACACTTAGCAAATATTTAATTTCATTTCAAAACACTATATGAATCGGGTCTTTATTCATAAGTGTCTCCCACTAGTTTATCTAATTTATTCAACCCCTAAGTGAAAATTAAGCATTCATAATGCTAGTGGGAATAGGGATCCTACATTCCATCACACAACCTCGGCTGTAGCACGAAACGTCATGTGATGTTCAATAGGCAGACAACTCTTGTCAATTATATTTTTATGTTATTCCCTAATATAACTTTAGCCTCTTGAATAATTGAGTCACGGATGTGGCACGACAAACTCAATATTCTAAGTCAAGTCTAACCCAATATTTCGTACAATAGAATCAATCTCCAACGCCCCACGGCTGTAGCACGTAACGACCTTTAGATTCTAATTCAATGTACACATCTCTATATAATAGACAAGTAGTTCTTATTTCGAAATCAAAGCCCTCGGATTTAGCACGAAACGACAATGATTTAAAAATAAGAACCACTTTCTATCATGTTGGAAGGCTATGACCGACACAAGCCCGTTGTGTCATTGGCCAATTACTACTTGATATTATTTAATTTTAGAGGGATTATATTACGTTACAATCATAATCATATTATAAAGAGATTCTTCCTTTTAAATTAAATATTTCAAATCAATAATCGATAATCAGATGACTCCCAGATCGGGTGGAGCATTGTCAAGAGGCGTCACTTAATAACCCTTTCTTACAGATATAAATCTGTTGTTGACAAAATCATCCTTTCTCTCAATATTGAAAATTCATATTCAATTACGTGTTTCATAAACATAAGAATATCATGATCGTATTCATAATATTTATATTAAGGTCATGAAACAATTTCACTATACTAGACTGTCTAACAAACGCCTTATGTTAATTAAGTTCTCCTAAACCTATCATCGCATGATAAACTAAGCATATATCATATATATAAGCATGAATAAACATAAAGGTAGGCATGTTACATCATGTAGCATATTGGTCTAAGCATTATACATCTCTATGTATCACATGAGACATTTAAAAGCAATTAAAACAGTCAAAAACAGCTTTAAAACACTACTGTTAGCTATAAACAGTTCGAAACAATTTCAGAAAATATCATATAATATACCATTAGATGCGTCTCGAAAAGACGAATCCAACGGCACCAAGCACGCCTCATTCTGACCAAGCACGCGCCCACACACGCCCCGAGAAGAAAACCCATGCGCCGCCACGCGCACACGCGCTGTCAGGCGCGTGTCAGACTATCCCCCACGCGCACACGCGCCTCACGCGCCCAAAACCCTAAGCTGACGTCAGCATGACGTCATCACGACGCTGACCTTTGACCCGCGCGTGTCTGACACGCGCCGCGCGTGACACACGAGCGCGTGTGCCCCACGCGCGCACGTCAGACGCGCGGTCTCCCCTCTGTTTCTGACAGTCGCCGCCGTACCTGCCGTTTTCTCTTCCATTGGAGGCCGTGCCTCACCAATCACATCAGCACAAACAAAACACTGCAGATAACAACTTTACAAATATATATATATATACTAACATATTATATATATATATATCCATTCATCATAAAATTATGAAAAAAATACCTAGACGATCTACAATACTTGTAGAACACAGATTTATAGTCAAAATAATTCTGAGAAACAATTTCTAATCAGTCATAATTAATTCATGATATAACTTATAAAAATCATAATTAATTCATACAAGCACATAAAATTCTGAAATTTTTATCACAGATCTATATGCATACAACCTATGCTCTGATACCATTGCAGGATTTTATCTATCACGGAAGCATGGTAAAATAATTTTCATGATATAAAATCCATATAATATGCATACAGATCGTAAATTAAAGCGAGGGATCGTTTCTAACCTTTAAAAGAGATCCAAGAACCACGAGCGGAGATCCCTAGCAGCTGCTCCTCAAGTGTGAAGCACTCCACCGGTATCCACCAAGAAATCGATATAATGAAGGAGGACGAGGTGGAGAGAATTAGGGTTTTTGTAAATTTTTAGGTTGAGGCAAAAATAGGGTTTATAATAGTATATTTATAGGCAAAATTTTCAGCTGAAATTTTTTCCATAAAATATTATTATTATTAACCCTTTATTGTTCTCACTAATAATTAAAACACCTTTTAATTATTAATCCTTTTTCTAAATACTTTAGAAATAATTCTCTCTCTTGATTTAATTTCCAAAAATTAAATTCTTAATTAATAATATTAAGAACTTTTCTTAATTAATTTATAATCAATTAAATCTCATTTAATCAATTATTAAATTTGCCAATTAATTATTTATTTCATAAATAAATAATTATAAGCCATTATTAATTAATTCCTCCACCATTAAATTATTCTCTTTTATGGTGTGACCCTGTAGGTTCAATATTAAGCCGGTAGTAGAAATAAATAATAATAAAATTATTTTATCATTATTTATATAAATTCTCTAATTCATTAAATATGATTAATTAATTAATCATATTTATTCTACATCGTGAGGGATACTTCTTAGCATATCGCGACTATCCGCATAATACGAATTCACTGCTTAGAATACCAAGAACCTATTCAGTGAATAGTTACCATACAATTAATTCCTTCTACCCTGCAATGTCACGATTAAATACAAGGCATGTAACTTGTGTCAAGCCTATCTTATTTAATCACTTGCTTTCCCATTCACTATGCTTAGTTCTATTTAACGTAAATTAGAAACTCCTTTCTAATTTCATTCACTCTGGCCAGAGATTCCTGAACTAGCATAAGTGGATCAGCATTGAACATTCTCTTCCTTCACTGGAAGGGGTAGATCCTTTATTGATCATACACTATCTTCGTGTATAAATTCCTATACCCAGTAGAGCCCTTATAATTGTCCCTGGAGACTAAGAACTAAACCAAAGCATAGTTTGGTGTACACAAGATGACTATGATGACCTCAAGTCTAAGGATAGTTGTACAACTATCACTATGTGAACAACTGCTGACACGTGAGTGAACTTCATCAGTTGTTCAGCTGTGTGAGTCATGTTCAATGAACTTATTCTATAATAAGCACCTATATACTAGCTATAGTGTCACCACACAAATGTCTATGAGAACAGACATCCTTCATAATGAAGCAATCATAGTATGTATCGATCTTTGCGGATTATTAATTATCAGTTAGTAATCCTACGACCAGGAACTATTTAAGTTTAGAGTTATCATCTTTTAGGTCTCATTATTATGATCTCATCATAATCCATAAAAAACTTTACTCTAAACTGTGGTATATCTTATTTAAACACTTAAAATAGATAGAGCCCGCAATAAAACAAAACAAGTCTTTTATTAATATCAATGAAATCAAAACAGATTACATAAAAGTTATTCTCAAATACTCATACATGATTGGACTTAGGACATATCTCTTTCAAAGACAACTGCTCGTATCCTTCAAGCATGATTTTTCTGGCCTACTTTGTTTAAGGATGCTCATCAGTTTATTTCGAGATATGATCACTGCCAACGAGTTGGTAATATATCCAAGAGAGATGAGATGCATCTTAATGTGATGCTTGAAGTTGAGATTTTTTATGTTTGGGGAATCGACTTCATGGGGCTATTTGTCTCGTCATGCAATAATCAGTATATTCTGTTGGCGGTTGATTATGTGTCCAAATGGGTCGAGGTGAAAGCGTTACCAACCAATGATGCTAAGGTGGTGATTAACTTCCTTCATAAGCAGATATTCACGCATTTCCGTATGACAAGAATTATAATCAGTGATGAGGGATCGCATTTCTGCAATCGTAAGTTCACTGCATTAATGGAGAAGTATCACGTGAATCATCGTATTGCCACAACCTACCATCCTCAAACTAATGGGCAAGCTGAAGTGTCTAATCGGGAGATTAAACGTATCTTGGAGAAGGTGGAGAGTCCATCAAGAAAAGATTGGTCTTTGAAGCTAGATGAAGCTATTTGGGAATATAGAACAACATTCAAAACTCCTCTTGGTATGTCTCCTTTCCAGTTGGTGTATGGGAAGGCGTGTCATTTGCCTGCGGAGTTGGAGAATAAAGCATATTGGGATTTGAAGAAGCTAAATCTTGACATGGAAGCTGCTTGAGATAAAAAAATGCTTCAACTCAATGAACTCGGGGAGTTTCGACTACAGGCTTATGAGAATAATAAAGTGTACAAGGAGAAAGTCAAGAGATGGCATGATAGGAGATCAGTGTGCAAGACTTTTTTGCCCGGTCAGAAGGTTCTATTGTACAACTCTCATCTCTGACTTTTTCCGGGAAAACTGAAGTCGAGGTGGTTATGGCCATTCACGGTCAAGACTGTGTTTCCACATGAAGTAGTGGAGATTTTTTATACGCATCCGGATCAAGCGTTTAAGGTGAATGGGCAGAGATTGAAGCATTACTATGGAGAGACAGCGAACCGCGAGGTGGTGAGCGCCGTTCTTTTAATAACTTGATTCGAAGATTCACGTCAAGCTAGTGACGTAAACCAAGCGCTTCGTGGGAGGCAACCCATGTTTGTTGTATAGTAGCCTCGACAAAAAAAATGAAAAAATGAAAAAGCAAAAAAAAATATGATTTTCCAGGAGCACGGTGCGGTCGCGCCAGAAGCGGGGCGGCCGCGCGCGGTTGACAGAAACATGGTGCGCCCGCGCGGAGATGCGGGGCGGCCGTGCGGCAGTTCCGGGAGAAAAAAATCAGAAAAATTCAGAAAAAAAAAACAAAACAAAAACAACCCAGCCCGAATTTAACCCTTTTTCTACCCTATTCCTACCCTAATTCTTATTCCTAAACACTCCTAACCCAATCCTATCTCTATTCTATATATATACATCCTACATACATCTCTATCACATCTATTTTAATTCCAAAACCCTAGCTTCTCATATACACTATATACACACACAATCTCTATTACTCTTGCAATAGCACCCAAAAGATCAAGAGTCGTGGTGAGTAGCAGCTCTAGTGATTCGAGTGTTAGTGGAGGGGAAGACAAATTTTCTTCTCCGGATGCCCAGGTTGAGTTTATGAGATTGTTGTCCAAATCAATTGCGAAGGAGAGGGGTTTCTTATCCACGACGATGGATGGAAAGCTCTTAGAGATGATTACTGAGATGGGTTTGCAGACTTTCTACGAGGTTCCTGCCGCAGTCTCGATGAGCATTATTCAGGAGTTTTATGTGAATGCAAGGGTGAACATGAATGGGTTTTCTGTGGTTTGTGGATTGACGGTGGATTACTCACCGGAGGCTATTCGTCGGGTCATTAATCAACCCGTGAGAAAGCCGACGCAAGAGGATTGGGTGAGCAATTTGAGGGAGGATTTTGATCTTGATTATATTGTGGCTGAGTTGTGTGTTCCGGGAACACAGTGGAAGTGCAAGAAGGGCACGAATGAGCCGCTCATTTTCCGGCTGCATGCATGAATAGGTATGCTCGTGCTTGGAATGCTTTTGTGTGTGCCAATATTATGCCTTATTCGCATAAACATGATGTTACTATTGATCATGCTATTTTACTTTGGGGGATCTTGAATGAGGAGTGTGTGGATCTCGGCCAGGTGATATATCAGAATATGCTGCGATTTTTGCAAAATAGGACATCGGGGGTGATTCCTCATGCCTCTATTGTGACGAATCTTTGTATTTCGGTTGGTGTCCGTTGGCCCGAGTTGGAGTAGATGTCGAGTGCTCCTATTGATAGTTCGACGATCTCAGTCATGCAAGAATGGTATGGCGAAAAAGCTGATGAGAAGGGTCTGGGTTACACTTATGACCATCTGCCAGAAGGCCAGCCAGCCGATTAGACTTATGCTGGTGGTTCTTCTCCGGCTAGGTGTGCAGCTTGGAGAGCCGCTTGTAGAGAGGCTTGTTCTTCACGTGCTCCGCATGATGCAGGGGATGGTTCTTGGCTTGGTGATGCGCAGTTTCAGAGATTGGCCAGATGCATGGATGCGATGCACTACATGCACAGTCGTTTTGCGGCCGACTTGACACAGGTTTTGGAACTGCTTTCCGAGCCACTGGTGTTGAGGTTGATTGTCCAGTGTTTGGTGCTGATTCTGTGTATCCGCCACCTGATACTCCACCCGAGGAGGGTGATTTTTCTGATAACTAGGTATGCCTGAAATCCTTATTATTACCTTCAATGAGGACATTGAAAATATTAAGTTTGGGGGTGATAATGTAAGGATTAGTTTGTGTGTGTCCATATAGATTCATATACATCCATGTTGCATGCTTAGTTATATTTCATTCGTATTTTTGCATGATTGTTCATGTAGAACATATTTGTTTGTATTTTTTTATGTGAGTTCATATAGTTGCATTTGCATGCATATAACATGATCCCTTAGGTTGAGCTATTTCTGATTGATTGGTTGATATTAATTTGAGTGTGGTGATGACGAATACAGGGATATTTAAGTCCTAATAAATTGATTTGCATGCCCAGAAAAAAAATCACAAAATCTTATAGGATTGCTTTTGATCTAGATCATGATCATATTTGTTTATTTGTTGAGATTTAATCACTTGTTTATATCTCTAGAATTTTTGGTATTCTCTTAATGATAAAAAGAACACTAAATTTTAATAACTGGAGAAACTTGGAATTCATTGCTAGTTGTGAATAAGGCTAGGCCTCAAATGGCTAGTAGTCGGCTCATAGTTTATGAGTAGTCTAGGATTGAATGAGATGGAGCGAAACACACTCATTCATAAATTGTTGAAAAAAAAGAAAAAAGAAAAAAAAATGTGTTTATGCATAATTGATCAAGAGTGAGCTCTTTAATACCCGAGTTATTAAGTTCTAAGGGACTTTGTTCCTAGTGACCTAAGGCTTTATTAGTCTGGGATCCGCTAACCTGACGCTCGCTACATGGGTACTATTGCATAAGTCTTTTGGAATCTCACTCATTGCATGGTCAAATAAGCATTTTTGTTATGTGTTCAATAATAACATGAATCCTTGTATAACTCTAGTAGGAAGGAGGTGTTGTGAATCACTATGTGTTTAACATCTATTCTATTTATAAACCTGTGATTGTTTTGATGATAGATAAGTTATAGTTATTGATCTAGTATCGAGAGTATATATGTTAAGCATCCACACACGTACGTTTCTGGTTTGTGAGTTAGTTTGTGGGGTTTTATTCGAACTCTATTTAGAGTCATTGCATTATTAGAGGCATTATCTTGTTGGTTGGTTATGATTATTCTGAGAGGATCGATTGTATTATCATTTAGTTGCATTCACGTAGTTGCATTCATGCATTAGGTTGTTTTGTAGTTTTTGAGTCTGTTTATGCTTGAGGACAAGCATCGATTCAAGTTTGTGGGTGTGATAAGTGGATTTTATATCTACTTAGAACGCTTCATTACATGTTTAAGTTGGTGTTTTGGACTCAAGTTATTGGTATCTTTATGTGTTTTTGTGTTTTTACATTATAGGCATTAGTTGGATGAATAAGTGAGCTTTTCAAGGAAATATACTGAAAGAGGGTCAGATTCTGAAGTCAAGACCATTTTCATATTAAAGAGCATCTCGATAGTTTCGCGTGGACTATTGATTCACTGAAATATGATGAACGGAACTCAATCTACAGCAAAAAAAAGAAGAAAATGAAGTCCAAGTACAGGAAGGCGGCGTGCCCGCGCGGGAAAACCGGGTGGCCATGCTAGGTTTGCAGATGTACGCACGCCCGCGCGGACACTGGGGCGGCCGCACATGGTTCCTGTGCCAGAATCCTGATTTAAGTTAAATTCGAAGAATTTGAGAGCCCAGGTCGTCTAGAAGCCTATATATATCAATAATAATTCATTTTTAATAAGAACGAGCGAAGGGAGAGAAATACGAAGACCTAGAGAGCACAAGACGACTACGGAGAAGAAGAATTTTGTATTCTTTAATATAGTTGATACTTCAGATGCTTGTTTTCGATTTGTCTTTGAACCCTAGTACTCTTATATTGTTTATTATCATGTTTTCATTGGAACCCATGGTGACAATGAGTTCGATTATGAACTAATCATTGTCATGGGTTTCTAATGGATTTATCTATGGATTTCAATAGTTAATTATTTTATAATCCTTTGTGTGTGGTGATTTATGATTTCCTAGTTTGGTTGTGCTTATTTGCCTTTGATGCGTAGCTAGCATCTAAGATTGTTTGTTAATCTCTATTTAAGCGACAGTAAATATAGAGGTTTATAACTTGTCATGCTAGCATAGGTTTATATATGAATTGACATGCATAATTCATGGGTAATTTTAACCATCTTATTCACCCGATGTAATCTCGATAGATAACTTGCTCTTAAACCACTATATTTTCAATCTTTATTGACAAATAGGGACTAAGCATAATTGGTGTCTAATCAACTTCTATCTTAATTATATATTTTTGATAGTAGGGTATACGTATAACGAAAGTTAGAGTATACTAGTTTCGTGTTATCTGATTAGTTGTCATTACCATCACATGTTAAGGTTAAAGAACATAACTTTGAATGAAGTATTTAATGAAGTTAGATTCCCATGTTTATTCTCATATAATTAATTCAATCTTAATTCTCTTAGTTAATGTTATTTAGTATAATCTCTTAGTTAAATCAAAACTCAATTTGTTACTTGTCTTAGCATTGAACGATAACCATACATTGTTGCATAAGTGCATAATTTGAACTTAACCTAAACCAGTCCATGTGGGAACGAACTTGACTTATATCTTATACTACTTGTGATCGCGTACGCGTACATGTATTTTCACATTTGAATTGCAGCGAACAGCTCCCCTTGGCTCACCACCCTCACACCCTCACCTTCACCATCTATGGTGGGACTCATCTCACTCTATTTTTCCATGCTGGAAGAAATAGACTGCATAGATTCACTATTTTTCTCTCCTGTTTCCTGAGAGCAACCCAACCTTTGACTCGAATCACTCATTTCCCTCAAACCTAAGAGTGATTGGACAACTACTAAATCATCTGCACTTGTGATAGATTTATAAATGTCAAATTATGCAGTGACATTCAACGGATGTGAAATATCCGTTGAAAGTGTAGTTGGAATTATCAACGGATGACAATTGTGATGCATATCCATTGAAAGACAATCACTGATCAACGGATGATGGATATCCATTGAAAGAATAGAAGAAAAAGGAATATAAGTTGAAACTATTATTGAGTCTGTGGAGATTGATTTGAGATTTTGTTGCACAAAATCTCCAATAGTTTGTGAAAGAATTGGCAAGTGATCCAACAAATCATCAATAAGATGATGATCACTTGCTTGAGATTTTGGCTCCTCCATGAATTTGAGAGATGGAGAATCAAAAATTAATGTGTTTATCATATCCACATTTAGAGAATTTTTTGGAGAAGTTTGTGTGTGTTGTGTTTCGATTATGAGAGAATTTGGCTGTAATTCCACATTTATTGGAGCCACATCAATCTGACTTTGAGATGGTGTCGTAACTGAGTCTTTGACTACAGTTGGCACTGTGTGTGCACCCTGTGACTCCCCCATAGGTTTAGCCTTCTTCTTTCTTATATAAGTTTATGTTTGGTTAGTGTCCCTACCTCTTTTGTTCTGTGCTCTTGGAGGAGAGCTTGTTTCAATAGTTACACCCTTTTGGGAGGATGCGTCTAGAAATGAGGTTATTTCCTTTTGAACAACTATAGTCTTTTGGGAGACTATAGTGTGGCTGGTTTGGGTAACACTTACCTCACACACCTTATCCTTGGGGTTTCTTTGATTTTCACCCCCTCTCTCACCATACTCACTACCTTGTACACTCCCCTCAAGGATTGTGGTATTTTTTACAACTTGTCTCTTTTGAGAGACACTAGAGGTTGGTTTCTTAGACATTGGTTTTGAAGATTTAGTTTAGTGGCTTGGGTAGACATATGTTTGGTCACTGTCACATATGCCATTGCCACAATTGAAGTCAAAAAAACTGTAGGTTGGGAAGAGAAACATTTACCTTACTTACCTGAGGTGCCTCAATAATTGGAAGATAGTTAAGGGGCACTTCACTGTTGAGATTGTTCATGTTTAAGTCTGCAGGAACCCTCTTCTCTTGCACCCGACAAGCAAGATTGTTGTTTGGATTCTCAGTTATAAGATCCTCAGAAACATGGTTAGCTATCATCATTAAAAAACTAGAATAATACACATTCCTAGGTCTTTTATGAATATCTCCTAACTTGTACCCTATTTCTAGCATTACATAATTGCTAAAACTAAAATATTTGTCAGATAAAAGCATATAAAGCAAGTTAACTAAGGAAGAAGTTATGGCATCAAAATTACTAATTTTTCCAGAAAATACCTTAATGAAAGCATCACACATAAAACTCCACTCTTTTATAAGGCCCCTCCTCTTAATATTACTTAGGGTAGCAGTATCAAGAGAATAACCCATAGAATTAAGCTAGTTAATTATATCAGTGTCAGTGTGTGGAACAGTTGTGTTATTTTCTGATAATTTAAAATAAGACTGAATAGCATCACAATTAAAACAGTAGTTTGTACCTTTGAGAGTAAAGGTAATAGTCAAGTTTTTGGAATCAAATACAGCAGGTGTCCATACCTCTTCCACAACTTCACAGGAATTTATTGGAGACTCGAGCATGGAATACTTCAAATTTGCATTTGCCAATGAAGTCCGTCATTTTGTGATAGTCTTCCTGAGCAACGTTTTTGTCCACCAAAGTCACGAAGTTGTTCTTCTCATAGACAAACCCAGATTGAGACATAATTTTAACAACAGGTGCCATTTTTGCTAGTTCTTAAAGTTACAGAGAGAAAAGGGGTTTTGGAGATGAAGAGAGTAAATTGCCTTGTGAATTTAGAGAAATGTAAAAGTGAGATCTGTAATTGGAATAGGCTTTTATACTTTCTCAGAAAAAGACAAATAAATGATTAAAAATAAAATTAAATACCCAATGATAATTTCCAAAAATACCTGTTTAAAAATAAAGTAAACTGTAGAAATTCCAAAATTAATCTATCAACGTATACTTACAGACCTGTAAGTATATTTCAACGGATAAAGATTTGGATTCAACGGTTACGATTGTTCAACAGATATTCAATATATCATCATCTGTTGAAGGATAATGTGTTTAGAAATATATTTGACTTTCAACGGATAAATTTTATCCGTTGAATATCATCAGTATTTACCTTTAGCAAATCCTGAATTTGGTGTCAGGATTTGTCAACTTGCACATCCTGATTTTGATGTCAGGATTTGACAACTTGCAAATCCTGATTTATAACTTTAATAAAGTCAAACTTATTACTGGCTGCATTATAAATTACAAAGACATCACCAGTATTGAATTAAGAGTAATTAAGCATACCTAACTCACTTACCAACCTAGTAAAAGTTGATTCATCAAGTGGCTTGGTAAAGATATTTGCAAGTTATTGCTCACTTGGAATAAAATGAAGTTCCACAGTATCATTCATAACATGCTTTCTTATTAAGTGGTATTTGATGTCAATGTGCTTTGTCCTTGAATGCTGCACATGATTTTCAGTATTGGCAATGACACTTGTGTTATCACAGAAAATTGGAAACTTGTCCACATGTAGACCATAATCCGATGGTTGATTTTTTATCCATAAAATATGTGCACAACATCTACCAGCATTAATATATTCAGCCTCAGTTATGGAAGTAGAAACTGAATTCTGTTTCTTACTAAACCAGGACACAAGCTTGTTTCCTAAAAATTGACATGTGTCGGTTGTGCTTATCCTGTCTATTTTGCATCCTGTATAATCTGCATCTGAATAACCAATTAGATCAAATCCAGAATCTCTAGGGTACCAAATGCCAAGTTTTAGTGTACCCTTCAGATATCTGAAAATTCTCTTAATAGCTACTAAATGAGATTCTCTAGGATCAACCTTAAATCTAGTACAAAGACAAATAGCAAATATTATATATGGCCTACTAGCTGTCAAATATAAAAGTGAGCCAACCATGCCTCTATAGTTTGAAATATCCACAGACTTTTCATTAATGTTCAATTCAAGTTTAGTGATAGTGGCCATGGGAGTTTTTGCAGATGTGCAATCCATTAAGTCAAACTTCCTTAAAAGATCATGAATATATTTAGTTTGACTATTGAATATTCCATCACTAACTTGCTTAACTTGTAAACTAAGAAAGTAAGTTAGTTCTCCCATCATGCTCATTTCATATTTACTTTGCATCAATTTGGTAAACTTTTTACAAAGTTTCTCATCTGTAGAGCCAAATATAATATCATCTACATAAATCTGAACAAGTATACTAGAGCCATTAATATTTCTAAAGAAAAGAGTTTTGTCAACAATACCTCTTGTGAAATGATTTTCTAAAAGGGACTTTGACAAAGTATCATACCAGGCTCTAGGTGTTTGCTTCAATCCATAAAGTGCTTTCAAAAGATAGTAAACATAATCTGGAAAGTTGGGGTCTTCAAAACCTGGAGGCAGACTGACATACACTTTCTCCTCCAAATCTTTATTCAAGAATGCACTTTTGACATCCATTTGATAGACTTTGAAATTGGCATGGGCTGCATAGGCTAGAGAGATTCTGATTGCTTCAAGTCTTGCAACTGGAGAAAATGTTTCATCAAAATTTATTCCTTCTTATTGGCAGTAGCCCTTAGCAACCAATCTAGCTTTATTTGCTTATGAGTATGCCATTCTCATCCATCTTATTTCTGAATACCCATTTGGTGTCAATAGAATTTTTGCATTTAGGTTTGGGTACCAGCTTCCATACTTTATTTCTTTCAAATTGTTTTAGATCTTCTTGCATAGCTAAAACCCAATCAGGATCCAACAAAACTTCTTCTGCCTTCTTTTGCTCTTCTTGTGACAGAAAGTTGTTATACAGGCATTCATCTTGAGTTGGTTTTCTTGTTTGCACTCTTGAAGATGCATCACCAACAATTAATTCAAATGGGTGATCACTAGTCCATTTCCTTTGTTGTGATAGATTAGCTCTAGATTAAGAGGCCTCATAGTTGTCTTGATGTGTGACTGAGTTTTAATTTGAAGAAACTCTCCCTGAGTTTGTGAATCTTTGATTAGAGGATGGGGTTCTTTCAGTCTGTGATCTAGAGTGACTTTCAACTCCTATTAAGGGTTCAACAGATGCTGAATTTTACCTTTCAATGGATGATACGATTTATCTATCAATGAATGATGCACCATATCTTTCAACAGATGTCATACTTGATCTTTCGACGGATGTAGAATTTTGTGCTTCATTTGTTGTTAATTTTTCTGCATATTCCTTAGTAATTATTTCTTAATCACTTTCATCATCACGGTCATCACATTCATCTCAACATTGTCAAATTTGAGGCTTTTGTGTAAAAACCTTCATCTTGCAGTCCTTAAATCTTCTTATCATCAAACACAACATGTACATATCAATAACAATGTTGGTTCTTAGATTGTAGACTTTATAAGCTTTTCTAACTGCATATCCAAAACAGATACCTTCATCTGCTTTGGCATTAGACTTTCTGTGTTGCTTAGTTTGATTCCTTAGAATGTAGCATTTGCATCCAAAAACATGAAGAAAGTTTAGTGTTGGCTTCCTATTCTTGAATAATTGATAAGGAGTCATGCATTTTGCTTGATTAACCAAAGAAATATTTTGAGTGTAGCATGCAGTATTGACAACTTCAACCCAAAAATAAGTTGATAACTTTGATTCCTCTAGCATGGTTCTTGCAGCTTCAATTAGAGATCTATTCTTTCTTTCCACAACTCTATTTTTTGTGGAGTCCTTGTTGCTTAAAAATCATGCATGATCCCATTTTCTTCACGGAACAACCTCATTGCAGATTCTTGAACTCAGTTCCAATGTCACTCCTAATTCTTCTAACTTTGAGATCAGGTAGATTGTTGACTTGCCTTATATGATTGATAATGATTTCACTAGCTTCATCTTGAGATTTAAGAAAATATGTCCAAGAGAACTTTGAGAAATCATCCACAATCACTAGGCAATATCTCTTTTTTGAAATTGATAACACATTGACTGGTCCAAACAAATCCATGTGTAACAGTTGTAGTGGTTCTTCAATTATATTCAAGCTTGCTTTTGAATAATGCTTTAATTTGTTTCCATTTTTGACAAGCATCACGCAATCCATCATTTAAGAACTCAACTTGAGGAATGCCTCTTACTAGGTCTTTCTTGACTAATTCATTCATAGTCTTGAAGTTCAAATAAGACAGCTTTTTGTGCCATAGCCAACTTTCATCTTGACTTGCTTTGCTGAAAAGACAAGTAATAGAATCTGCATTAAATGAGTTGAAGTCAGCTAGATACACATTTCCTTTTTCACAATCCAGTGAGAACTACTTTGTTGTTTTTTGTGTTTGTAACAACACAGGCTTCATAATTGAAAGTTACAGAGTTGCCTTTATCACATAGCTGGCTGATACTCAAAAGATTGTGTTTGAGTCCATACACTAGAGCAACTTCTTCAATGATGACATTCTCTTTTGAAATCAAGCCATATCCCACAGTATACCCTTTATTGTCATCTACAAAAGTAATACTTGGGCCAGCTCTTTCCTTGAACTCAGTGAGCAGGATAGAGTCTCCAGTCATATGCCTTGAGCATCCACTATCTGGATACCATAGACTGTTTTTATTTCCATGCACACATCAAAATCAAATTAAGTTGATTTTGGTACCAAGTTTCCTTGGATCCTACCTTGTTAGATTTATTTTTAGAGGTTTCTTGGGCTTTTTCTCATTTGACTTAAGTAATTGAGAATCAACCTTGGTCATAGGAGTAGGGCTTTGAAAACTATTAACAGTCACAAAATTATTAGGCACATGTTGATTAGCATGAAATGGCATGGATTGTGCAAAAATGTTATTAAAATAAGGCATGCTAAATGGAATTTGAGGCATATTAAATGCAGCATAATAAGGATTTTATGCAAATAGCATATTAGCAAATTGTGCATTTAAATTATGTGCAGGAATAATAGGCATGACATTCATTGGTAATGTGGGCATGTTGGGAAAAGAGAGGTGTAGAATGGGTGTAGGCATAACATATTTGCAATTAACATATAAATGATTAACACTACCACACTTCACACAAGTCTTTCTAGGTGCATACTTATCAGGTGTGTAGTTGTTATGTTTGTTAATTCATACTTTCACATTCAAGTTGTGTTTTCTCTTAGAATCTGCCTTGACCTCAATTTTCTCCAATCTGTCATTCAACTGCTTCATTGACAGATGCCCCATATACACTCTCTTTGTATCCTTGAATTGACTTGATTCTCCTGTATCAAAGTTCTTAGAAACTGATCCATATTTCTCATTCAGCTTAGCTAGTTTGGCTTTGCTAACTGGCTTCTTTTCTATCAACGAATGTGCATCCTTGTCTTTCAACGGATATTTACTTTCAGCTTTTGACGAATAAGCTTCATCATCCATTGATTTCACATCCGTTGATAAACCATCAACCAAAACAGGGTCTGGTTTCTTCTTATTCTTTTTACAGGCTTCTTCACAGAAAGACTCAATTCCTTGAACTTTGGCAATTTGGGCACTTACATTCCTCGATCATTTCCAATCCTTGATCACCTCTTACTCACATTCAAGCTGCTTTCTTAAGATTTCCTCTTTCTTCAAAGATTCAGTCAGTTCATCATTTGCAATCTTGCACTCTATTCTTAGTTTCTCAAACTCAATAAATTGAGTTTCTAACACAATATTTCTCTCACTTAAAAACATATTATTATCTTTAATTCTTGTGTTTTCTTTAGTGAGTGATTTAAGTGTAACACACAAGTGATATTTTTATGTGGACATATCATTTATGACATCATTACATTCATCTTTAGAAAGGTGTGTTAGGTTTGTAGTTATTACCTGATTTCTTGAGGAACTGACCTCTGCTTCATCTGATTTGGCCATTAGAGCTAGGTTGACTTAGCTTGTTTCTTCATCTCCATCTGCCCAGTCATTTTCCTGAGTCAAGAAAGCCTTTTCCTTTTGTTTGAGAAATTCAATGTATTTCTTTTTATAATCCACTGGCTTAAACCTCTTTTTCTCAGAGTTATTTGGAAAAATGACCACTCAATTCACACTTGAAATATTTAAATTTTGACTTGTCCTCCATGTTTCTGTTTGGCTTGGTTGCTCTAAAATTCTTTTTGAATTTGATCTTGGAAAATCTTCTTGATAGGAAAGTCAGATGCTCATCTATATCCTCCATTTCATCCTGGCTAAGATAATCTTCATTCTTAGCCATTAGCCATTTGCCTTTGCCTTCACAAATCCTTGAGTTTGGTGCGGATTCCACAGCTTCAACCTTCAACTCTATTTCTCTCCCTTGTTCAGCTACTAATGCAACAGATCCACCTTTCTTTCTTCCTTTCTCCAACAACTCATCCTGCTCTATTTCGAGCTCATAGGTTTTTAAGATACCATACAGTCTCTCTAGAGTAAATTCTTTATACTCTTAAGAATTTCTGAAAGAGGCTGTTATTGGTTTCCATTCTTTTGGTAGAGACCTCGGGAATTCCATATTTGAATCTTTAGTTTGGTAGATCCTCCCATATAACTTTAAACCATTCAGTAGTTTTTGAAATCTACTGAAAATGTCACTCAGTGACTCGCCATCTTCAAAATGGAAATGTTCATATTGTTGTATGAGGAGTTGCATCTTTTTTTCTCTGACTTGCTCAGTTCCCTCACATAGCACTTGAATTTGGTCCCAAATTTCCTTAGCAGTATTGCAGTTAATAACATTATCAAGCATATCTCCATTAAGACCATCGAACAGAATATTCATGTCCTTTTTATCTTTATAAACTTGTTCAATGTTTTCATCTGTCCATTTTAACCTTGGCTTTGGGACTGTTTGCTCATTTCCAACAGCTCCTTCAACATATATTGCAGCCCTGCGAGGAACATGAGGTCCTCTCTCTATGCAGTCAACATATCTTTCATGTTGAGATAGTAGATGAAGATGCATCTTCATTTTCCAATGACTATAGTTATCTTTGTCCAGAATTGGAATCTTCACTCCAACATTCTTTCGACTCACGTTGTTAGTTTACTTGATCTTTAAACTCTTTGTATGTCAAGAGCCAGCTTTGATACCAATTGTTATTCCCTAACAATCTAACAACAGAGTTACAGAAGGGGGGTTGAATAAAATTTTGGTTTCTTTTGGAAATTTAAAAACTCTTTTAAAATATATATAACTGTAAATGAATATGCAGTTGTGCGGATTAAAAGAATTCAAGTATTCAAACACAAAGTAAATAAACAAGACTGTTTAAAAACTTTCTGGTGGATTGATCTTTCCACCAGAGATATAATAAAGATTAGAGAACTCTGTGATGCAAGAATGCACACAGCTTCTTACAAGTGTTTTACAAAGATGAACAGAGAGAATTCCTAACAGATGTAGCTTTTTCCATTTTTTAGTTCAAATTGCTTAGTTAACTACTTGCTACTCTTGGTTTATATACTACCAAGTTACATATGAATAAGACAAGCAGTGAAAACAAGATTCTAGGTCTATTCACATGTACTTCATTTCTCTATCCAGCATTTTTGAATATCTTCAGTTAAGCATGGAAATGGAAATACTTCTTTATTCTCTAAACCTGCAAACAGGCCGCCACATTCCTTTTGTATACAATCAACCCACGTGACTGTCAAGTCCCTTTCAACTGCTATTTGAATTGGTTATCCGTTGAGGATTCATAGGTGTTATCCGTTGAAGCTTCATCTGTCATCCGTTGAAACTTGACTAGCTCATTCGTTGAAATTAACTAGCACATCCGTTGAAGCTTTGTAGGATAGCAGTTGAAATTGTTTTCATAGCAGTTGATACTCTTTCACTTATACAAAATTACAAGGCATCTTCTATATACAATTAGCCCACTTATTTTTTATATCTTGATAGTAGTCAACATGACTTAGAAATAACTAAAACTCCCAAAACCCCAAACTAATCTAGTACATAGAATGTGTTAACTTATTTAATATAAGCTACTATTTCAATAGATAAATAATGTGATCATCCGTTGAAAGATATAAAATTATTTAACATATCTACTTAGAGTATTTTTGGTAAGTTATCATCAAGCCTACAACATATTCCTTACATATATAAACCAATCTAATTAATGCATGAAAATTAAAAAAAACAGTCTAATTGGCAAATCTTTTCTTTATCTCTAATAAGATGGTGCATACTAAACTCATCGCCCATAAGGTCTTTGGTATAATCGGTCAGTCCTTATGGTCTCTTTTGTATTGAATTTCTCATGATTTTTTGCCCGCTACGCAAGGTGTATGGGAGAATTTTATTAAAATCTAATAATTTTGTTAATGAAAAATAAAGTTTATTGCAATATTTATGTTATACTTTTTTTAAAAAATAAGTATGAAGTGTGTCATAATTATTTTAAAATAAGTATAAAGCATGTTTTTAAGGGTTAAGTATAGTTCATGATATCGTAAACAAAGTTTTTTTTGTTTGGTTTAAAAAAGCAAATATAATCTTTAAACAATTTGTGTTACTGTTGAAACTTTTAATTTTTATAGGATAGTCAATAAAATATGAAGCGGTTAATAAATATTTTTAATATGAAAAGATTAATAAATATTATAGGATAGTGGCAGTTTATGTAGAAAAAATATACAATTTTTAATTATTATAGTAAAATATCGACAAATAAATGTTCATTTATAGAAATTGATTAATAATTTTTTTATTTCAAAAAAATATAAATTATCTTTCTTAAATCGTTTGAATATACTTGTTCTTTAAATCCCGCCTGATTATACTTGAATATTGTTCCAATGTTTGAAACTAATGCCCATCATGTGCAACCCTTATAGCATTTTCAGTGATACAAAATCTTTGGCTAAAAGTCTAGATGGTATTTCATAACTATAATTATAGAGATTATATAAAAATATAATGCACTTCAATGGTACAAACCCATTAGATAAAATTTTAGTTAACCTCATGTTATTGGTCATATTTGTTGAACCTGTAGATGTGCCAAATCAGTTTTTACCATATTGAAATAAAACTAGCATAGTAGCCCGTGCGAGGCACGGGTCATTTTCTAGATTTTTTTATACTAGATAATTATATTAGTAAATTTTTTGATCATTTTCTTGTTGATAAATATTGTATGATGTCAAAAAATATCAAATACAAGTTGAGTGTTTATCAATGTGTATAATTTTCATATAACAAATTAACAACGTACATAACGTTTCCAATATATCTCATTAATCAAATTACATATTTTCTTTTGTATCACGTAATTTGTATTTACTGAATGAATGCGGGTAGGATAGTCACTGTACGTTTAAAAGAAAAAGATTAAAGTTAATCCATCAAATGTTGTCAATATGTTTATAAACAAACTAAAAATCAACACATATGTTTAATGCAGAGTCGAGTAAATTTTTTAAGTTTTGGTTAAATAAATCCCGAGTAATGACCTATTTTATTACTAATTTACAACTATCTTTATAAACTTAAAAGGATTAAAATGTATAATTAAAGTCGTCAAGACATGCGATCGGAATATTCAACCAAGTAGAATTTACACTACCGTTAATTTAAGTTTATTTTTTTATGAAAAAATGTTATTTTTTTAATTCAACGTTTATGTTGATTTAATATCATTGCTAATGTCTTAATGCATTAACTAAAGTTGAACATGGATGTCCCCTTAGTTTTTAATATACTCTTTTATACAAAGTTAATTTTATAATATGTCAGATAATTGTTAATGTCATAATTCATGAATTAAAATTGACATAATCTATCTAGTTTTGAACACATTGAAAAAAACCTAAATTTAATTGATTATTCTTATTTTCACAACATAAAAGACTTTTGTTATTCTCTATCTAGTATATCTATCAATAACTCTGAATACACCATTAACATTGAATCTTTTAAAATTAGTAAAGATAAATTCATATGAGCGTGAGTATGTATGTAAAATTATTATTTGTTATATTTTCGAGTAAATTGTGTTGGTCTCGTTTATTTATATGCTAGATATATTGGTTATGTATATATTTAATTATTATCCAATAAATTACTTAAATAACATGTATTCATAATTATTCAATAGTCATAATTACCTAATAAATAAATTACAATTATTTATATATTGAAGTCGTAGTAGCACTGAAAGTCAATCAATATCTATTTTTACTCAACAGATCATTAATCATGAATGCGACATAAAAATAATTCATATATCGTAAAGACTAACTACTAATATTCACAATTTTTTTTTCAAGAATCTGAAGATAAATTTATACTAATATCATCTTTCAAATCATTTTCAAGTTTTTTCATTTATAATTCTAATATTTCTTTTTATAATAACTTGATAACATTATTTATTATTTTTCTAAAATTAAATATTTTTCAATTTATTCAATTTTTTGAAATGTTAGTTGAACTTATTAATTCTTTCAAATTATCGACTAATATTAATTTTTTTATTTATATAACATAACATGGATTAAATCAAATGGTACAATACATTATAGTTTTAATATTTTTTCAAATAATTCAAAATAGTTGTACGATATTTTCCAGCACTAAATATTTTTTTCGTAACTTTATTATTGCTCATTTAAATATTTTTATCAAAATATTGAATTCTATAATTTTTCAAGTTTCTTATATATATGTGTGAGTTAAGTTCTATCGAGTCCTTGTCTTTGGATGAGTACGTGAGTCTATTTATGTTCTGCAAGTAAAATAGTATAAAAAATTTTGTAAAACGTATTATAATGTGAATTATGTTCTACAAACATCACTATTTTAATAAAAATCTTGCAAATCTCATATATTTGACAAGTTGAACATTGTAAAACATATGATTTTATAGAATATGCTTAGTTTGCAGAACATATATGTTCACGTTATAGAACACGTAAGTGTTCAACTTGTTGAACATTAATGATATAACACCATAACACATATTTATATCTTGTAGTTTATTATTTTAGTTTTTGTTAGATATTGAATACAACACAGGGGGGAATGTGTTTTAGATATTTTTATCCTTTTTCAAATTTTTATGGATGTGTGAACAAAGCAGATAAGAGATACAGTTATATTATGTTAGCAGAAATAAAACAGCAGACACAATATTTCAAAACTCACTTAATTTTATATTAAAATCAAGTTATGTCTTGCTACAAATCCTGGGTTCCTTGTAAGTAAAGAACTCAACTTCTATCTTGAGAGAGTACAAGAAAATTAAGATCTGTTTGTTTCCATTAAAAACCAAGGAGCAGCGTTTACTTTATAGATTAGTAAACACATGTTTACACAACATGCAATAAGATATACTAAATCCTACTTTAAGTTATCTCTAAAGTTTTTCATTTCTGGCTTAGTGAATCCTTGCAAATCTTGTAGCTATGTGACCTTCCTTTGTCAGTTAATCTTGACATTTGATCTTGCACTCTTCAAGCTACTTTTGTAGACTTTTCAATCTAAGTGATTAGATCATTTGTTGATTGATAATCTTGAATCTTTAACTTGTCTGCATTCTGTACTTAAGGTTCATATCGAGATCTCCGGTTTGTTCTATAGAGAACTGACATCTCGATAAGCATAATGGCTTATCGAGATCTCTGAGTTCTCTATAAGTGTCTTTGAATTGTCGAGGTCTCTGAGTTCTCTATAAGTGAACTTGGCTTGTCGAGGTCTCCAAATCTCTGCATGTAGAAATGACTTGTCGATATCTCTAAGATCTCTATATGTATTTTGACTTGTCGATATCTCTGAGATCTCTAATGAGAAATTGACTTGTCGATATATCCAATCTTCATATCTTTATTTTGTCTTGTCGATATCTTTGAATTCTCTATAAGCAGAAAGGACTTGTCGATATCTCATAAATCTCTATATATATTTTGACTTGTAGATATCTCTGAGATCTTTAATGATAATTTGACTTGTCGATATCTCCAATCTTCATATCTTCATTTGACTTGTTGATATATCCGAGACATCTCTATAAGCCATTTTGGACTTCTCGATAAGCATTCCGCAGTTCTCGAATGACTTCTCTATATGATTTGATCTGTGACCTGTAGATATCTTGATTTAAAACATTTTTCCTAAAACAGATTTATTCAACTCCAAGCCTCTTCACCTTTTCTCTGAGACATGATCTTGTTCATCTTCTTCCAGAGTTTATTCTTAGGTTTGAGACTGTTCACAGAAAAATACTCCAGTCTGATCTTTAACATTTTTATAAACTAAAGTAATACAATACAAAGTATAGATTTAGACTATCAAACAACTAATTCTTAGGGCTGTCAATTTGACTTAGTCTTGTTGTATCATAGGCATGTCTTGCACAACAGTTTTTACATTATTGGAAACATAAAACTTGAACCATTATATAGGATTGTCAATTTGGACTCCAAGACTTAAAAAAAACAGGGACTTTATGTATATGATTACTTATAATTACCATATCAAATTGAATAATTTAAAACTTAAGATTTGTTTCACAAATATTTGAATATAAATATATTTTTAATAAAATAATGCAAAAAATAAACTATATTTTTTATGAAGAAGCATTAAATGTCTTACCATTTTTCAAATAACATGTTAATGACAATTCTAAATTTTATTTTTTAGTTATAGTTTAGTTTTTTCCAAAGAAAATGAAAAAGATAGGACTTTGGGATCACCTCTTTACAAATTCACCATCATTGAATAATATTATAAACCTAATACCTTTTTTAAAATTGAAATATTAATATATAAATTGATTTAGTATATCTTCGTAGTTTTAACGGATCTTGTGACATCTCATGTCAAATTTCGAATATATTTAAATATTTGGTCAAGTTCCAGAAATAACAATGTACAACCAGCCAGCTAGTAATTTTAATACATAATATCACTTGACTTGATCGTATAAAGACCTCAAAAATATTAAATTTTATTAATATAAGATATTACAAAATTTATCCTTATTGGTAAGATATTCTTATCGAGCTCGTAATTTAATTTTATTAAACCTAAATAGTGATGATGTATTTGCGGCCGATCATGTAGTCAAATTTCGACTATTTTTTCAAAATGGATAAAGTTCTGATTTCAAAATAGTAGTTTTGATACATATTATCAATTGACTTGATCTTATAAAGAACTTAAAGATATTAATTTTTATCAATATAAGATATCACAAAACTTCCCCTTATTAGTAAGTCTTTCTCATCCAACTCGTAATTTAAATTAAACCTAGATAGTGACGTGGTATTTTCAGCCAGGTCATGTAGTCATAATTCGAGTATTTTTTGAAAAATGGGTCAAGTTCTGATTTCGAATTCAAAATAAATCGAAATACACTAACTATTTATGATCTAACTTATCTAGATATGTAGTACACCTATATATTATTTATATAAATGTATCTATTTTCTACATATAAAATAATTTATTATATGTACAATTTAATTTTTTTGTTAAAAAATATATTTTAAAAATGTATTAGACATACTTTCCAAATTAAAAATTGTTTAATAAAAAAGGTAATGATCCGTTTATGTACCATGCTTAACTTTATATTTCAAATTCAATTGTTTAAAACTAACTCTATAAATATTTTAGTAATTATGTTTAACGTTAAATAAATTTTTGTTATTTACGCACTCACATATTATGTGTATGATAGAAGACCTAAGTTACAATGTGGTTTTGTGGTAAGGAGATGTGCATGTGAATGTAAATCTTCGGGTTCAATTCCCTCTGACACCATTTTTTATATAAATCTAAAGTACTGGGGTAAGTTAGTCATTTCATTGAGAATAAAAAATCTCACTAATTTTATCCCCTTATTCTCCTATTATATATAGAAGAGATATTTTATTTATAACAAATTGAAATAATAATAACATATTATTTTTAAAATATAGCCAAACATTATAGTCAACTCCACTGAAATACAATCTTTTACAGATTCAGTAAAATTTAGATAATCAGTATTTTATATTATTTAGCCAAATATTCTAGCCAACAACCATGCGAGATGCTCTTAGGCTCTTAGGCGGACAAGGCTATAGCCCAAGACCTCTAATTTTCTAAGCCTTAAAATGTAGCATTCATATAGTTAATTAATAATTATCTTTAAATATTATTAAAATAACATTATTTTATAGTAAATTCTTAAAGAGTAATCATACTAAAAATATATGTTTTGCTAAATTTTAAACGATATATTTTTTTGAAAACAATGAAGAATTCTTTGAATAATTTGCTAACTCCATGGTTAGGATGGCAGATAGAAAAGTGGACATTTTCCATTAGGAAGAGATCAGGAATTGTTGCAGGAAAATCAACACAAGAGATACACGGCATCAATTGTCAAAATTGAATGCTCGTAAGAAGTTGGAGTTCGGCTTAAAAGCTCAAATCGATTTCACTAAGTATTGACAAAAATTTGAAATATATTTAGTCCGGCTCGATTTTGATTCGATTAAATATATAAAGTAGAAATAAAATATTGAATATATATATAAAATATATTTATAATAAAAAATAAAAATAAAAGAGCATCGATAAGGCTCGCGAAACTTATGAGACGAATAATATGAAACTCGAGTTCGACTCGATAAAAAATTTAAATATTTCACGAGTCAAGCTGAGTAACTCACAAATATTTTGACTCATATCCCATCCATTATTCCATCCATTTATATCCCATCCATTTATTCAGATCATTTTTAAAGAGATACGTTTCATATCAAATATTTTTTAGGTCAATTGATATTATTTAAATCATCTCAGATAAAATAAGATTTCTGATTCATTACAAATCGCCGCCATAAAAAAATATAGCATATGTTCGATATATAGATACTCAACTCTTAAAAAATAAAAAAATAAAACTTATTTTTGTACATGATTTAAAGGACGACGAATATATGATAATACCAAATCAAACATATTTTACATCTAATATTGGACTTATTATAGCAATAGATATAGCATAATAAATTATAGTCATAGGTATAATTTGACATCAAAAAGTGTTTTATGGTGCTAAAATAGAACTTAACTCAAATACTAGTTGCATTTTAAAAAAATAATTCCAACTTTAACTCATTTTTGTCTTTCCCTCCTAAATCTTATTTAAAGTTTACCAAAACGCATGTCATTATGGTTACTTGATGATGTGGAATGGATGCATAAATGCATCCTTAATTTCAAATTTAGAACCAAGAATGCATATATGCATATTTGCATTCAAGAATAGAACTCCTTTGGATTTGAAATTAGCATTTAGTTTCAAATTATGGAAATAACATCACTTATATCATTGCATTGGACTTGCTCCAACAGAGTTTGGTTTCATAGGCAACATCGGTAGAATCCTACCTCGTTCTTTTTTCACGGCTTGTTATATATATATAAAAAGATACAAAAATACCTCTTTTTATGGGCCCTTCTATACAAAATATCCATTCTGAAATAAGGTACTCTAAATACCCTCAAGATACTCCACTATTGAAGTATCCGGAAGATACACGATTTCCATCGGAGTATCATAGATGATACTCCTCTATTAGTGGAGTATCAGTCCTGATACTCCTTTCCCAATTTTATATCAGGTCTAATACTCCACCGACGGTGGAGCAATTATGTATTTAATATTTTTTTTAAAATTTAAATATTTATTTAATAGTTTTACTATTTAAGCATGTACCATATTTTATAATTTTTAATATTTTTTAGGGTTCAACTATTCCCCATATGGGTTTATAAATATTTTAAAAAATGGATAAAAGTAAAACTGATTTAGGATTTAGGGCCCCTAAACTCTAGAGCGTAAACCCTAATTATAGTGTGGACCTTAATTTAATAATTAAAAAATGTTAGATGATACTCCACTGCTAAAGGAGTATCCCACATGTTACTCTACTAACAAAGGAGTATCTGGACTAATACTCCACTGACAAAGGAGTATCATCCTGATACTCCTATGGTACTGGAGTATCAAGATTTTATTCCACTGAAAATGAAGTATCTTGTGGGTATTTTGGGTAGCTTAAAATACTTGTGAGTATTTTGGCCAATGGTTATTAAAATATGGGTTTTTAGGGATTTCACCTATATATAAATCAATCTGATTTATGCATGAAACTTAAATAAAGTGGTCTAATTTATAAATTATTTGTTCCTCTCTGATAAGTCTCTAGATCTGCGGACTTTCTTCTTCTTGAGATTGGGCCGAGTCCGTGTCCCGTAGTACCTAAAATGGAATACCCAATGAAGATTAGATCAATGGGGACACCTCCGGTGTAAGAATAAGTGTTCTGACCAAGTTTTAGAGAGAGAAAGTTAGAGAGAATGTAGATCTTACTTAAAGTATCAAAATTGTGAACCCTTTTTCCTCTTGTTTTGTTGGGTATTTATAGGAGTTAAGGGCATGTGAGTGGCACATGCACGTGGGGGAATGTACAGAAGCTGACAAACTTGATGACGTCGGTAGTGGTGTTATCAATGGTACATTGTTGACGGCTAGTGTGTCAGGGGTCCTATGCGGGTGTGTCAACCTCCCATGTGGGGTGTTAGTTGGGTTTGTTGGCTGTTCTCCGACTTTGTCAGGTGCCGGAGTCGGCCAAAAGGTTAAATTGGGCATATTTTGTTGGTCTCAATGTTATGCGTACGCCTGGTTAGCTGGGTCAGGCCTATCATTTACCCCTCACTCCCTTATGTAACTTTTAGTTGCATGGGGGAGTAAGAGAGGAAGCTGTAATGGTCGAAGTCGGTTGAAGCGAGGCTGGGACGTTGTTCTCTTATGCAAGACGGTAAAAATATTCTTTCATGTGGAGGTGTGGTTAAATCGAAGTTGAGATGGTTCCCCCTTGTGGAAAGAATTTAAGACCGCCTTTTATTGTGGAGGTGTAGTTGAGTCGAAATTGAGATGGTGCCATCCCGTGGAAAGCGGTTAAGACCTTATTTCATGTGAAGGCGTAGTTGAGTCAAAATTTGGATGGTGCCCTTGTGGAAGGCGGATACCGTCTTTTATGTGGATGCGTAGTTGAGTATAAGTTGAGATGGTGTCCCCTATGAAAAGCGGTTAAGTCCGCCTTTCATTGTGGAGATGTAGTTAAGTCAAAGTTGAGATGGTATCATCCTGTGGAAAGCGGTTAAGACAGTCTTTTATGTGGAGGCATACAGTTGAAAGCGGTTAAAATCGTCTTTCATGTGGAGGCATTTGAAATTGACCTCTTGCTTGATGACCAACTCAACTTCACTGAAATTAACCTCACAGGCTCTGAAAAAAGGTGCACTCACATTTTTCAGCATTACAGGAAAATCATGGTTAACTGTTTCTTTTCCTTTGTTAGCTTCAACTTTCTTGTGAGAATTCAACGCCTCATAGTCCAAACCAATAGCTATATTAGCACATAATTTGTTTTTCTCATGATATTATCCAACCAACTGAGATGCATTCTTGTATGATTTGAGCTTCAAATCATTCTTCTCAATCTTCTCTCTCAACACTGCGTCTATTTCTCCAGCACACTTCAGTTGTTGTCTCCCAGATCTGTTTAGCAGATTCACGGTTGATAATGTTGTTGTACATTACATTATCAAGAGACTCAATCAATATGAGTTATAAACTGCTATCCAGTGAAACCTTTTCTTTTTCAGGCTCTGTGTAGGTTAAGGGATCTTTAGGTGCAAAATGTGCTGGTATAACCATGTCTCCATAAGTAGATTCAGAAACCCTTTTTGTAGGAATGAAAGGTCCATTTTTGAGAATCTGAATGTACATAGGATTGGCCATCCTTATGAACAGAAAATGTGGAGTTGATAATGTACATAGTAAAAATGTGCTTGTATTTGTTCACGTAGATGATGCTCTGCTGAAGTCTCTTTCTTCTAAGTATAAAAGAAAAATCAATGATCTATCTCTAAAATCCAAACAAAATTCTAACCCTTCAAACAATATTCTTACCCCCCCACCCTAAAATAACTCAGTATGAGTCATTGCAATCCTACTCTAATCTCATATGATCTTCTTATCTTATCTTAACCCTACCGTTCTTATTTCAGGGACCAAAACCTATGGCTCTGATGCCAACCTGTGACGTCCTCCAAATTCGGGGTCTAGATTTGGGAGTCACTAGCCAATCACAGACATAAACCAACCTGTATAATATATCTGAATAAATATGCATCTGACCCCATCTAACTATTATGGATCGATCTCAGTTTATGGTATGAAACAAGAACATTGTGATAACTATTATTACATTCCAATTTAAATTCTCAGCACAACTCTGATTAGAAACACACTAAAACCCAAAAGTCTATTTAAGTTTTACGGCTAGTTCAATTTTAACACACACATACACTACATAATATACACCTGGGTAGGTAACTCAAAGCTCTCCTCCTGAATCGATATTAGCACCCTAGGTGCTAAAGGTACCTATCGTTTTACACGCTTCCTTACCTTCCAGGTGTGGACAGGCTTCATCTTATAGTTTAATTGAAAGATAAAGAGAGTAACAACGAGCATGAGCCATAATTTCTCAGTAAGTCCACATTATATATATGTACAAGTATCAACAAAAATAAACCAGGTGAATCTGATAAAGAATAAATAAGTAATCTCAATAGATAACTGTTTAATTTTGTAATTAAAAGAAATGTCGTTACCGCGATCAATAATAAACTAGACTGGACACAAGAATCAACATATGCACTATAACCCATTGATCAGTCGAGATACAGTAGGGACCTATGCCCATCCGTATAGGGCCTAATAAAATAAAGAGTTCAGTCCATCCCTGGCCCTTTTCGTAACCATCCACTCTGTAAGGTAAGCATCCGAAACAATCGGTATGCTTAGATGTTATCCCAGCATCACAATTCTTTTCTAGATATGGACGATGCGTAAGAAAATGGGACATGAGAGGGTGTGTTAAACTTATCTAGAATAACACGAAATTTTGTAAGATTCGTTATCAAAAGAAAGATAACTGAATTGCAATAACCCAAAACAAGGTCATATCCTCAAGATATCAATAAACTATCATAATGAAAGATCAAGGAATATGTGTACTAGCATAATCAGGATCTGGTATAATGATAGGTAAAATATTTTACTATTCTGAAATTAGAATAGGGGTGAAAACTTGCCTGGTATGTGATAAAGACAAAATTTACTACTGCTAGTGTAACATCCCCAAATCCGGGGTCGGGGATCCAGGTTGTCACGAGTTCCATTTCCCTTATCAATACTTAATCTTAACAGTCAACCAACTACTGCGTACTGTGACCCCACAATATACACACACACACCACAAGTTATAGTCTCAGAGATGAATACCAAAAATAACAGAAGTCATTTTATTCCACAATTATAAACAATTTCACCTTAAAAAGAGTTTCTGAATAATTTACATATTCTTTGCCATTATTACAATTCATAAATATACATAAGTCTGGTACATCGAAAGTTGAAAGCCTAGCCTATTGGTAGATCCTACCTCAGCTACACGGCATCAACGCCTACAGGAAATTGCGGAACGTTTCCTATCTGCTCGCGAATTGGGAGCTTGATCATGTTCATCTTTTCTATCTGTTGTTGTGTGATGAAAGAAGAAAGCAAGGGTGAGCAACAAGCCCACCGAAATAATATGTATAATAATTAACAATATATGAGCATTCTCATAGTACTCATGAAAGTCTTGGTCAAGAAGAATTGAACCAAGTTTGATATCTTAACGCGACCAAGTCGCAAAATATTCAGTATATATGTATATATATACTTTTCAAAATCTTGGAAGTCCTCTTCCATGCATAATATACACAGAGTTCTGGTTTATAACTGTATAAAAATATCGTTGCAAGGTGATCTCATATATCTAACCTTGTCTCAACGTTTTTGTGAAAATCTTTGTCATGCATAAGATTATCATTAACCAGATATAAGTTGAAAAGATGAAGTTACAAGATACTCCAATATACTTATATCTTTTCCGAATACTACTTGAACTACCACCGTTCAAGTTATAATTAGTTTCAAAAGTTCATCACATAGATGAGACTACAATACAAGATTTGAATAGATCCAATCTTTGAATATCATTATAAATAATGAAGTTACGAGATACTTCATTAAGTCCCGATATATATATACACCTATATATATACATTTCATACACTCCTTGAAAACCTCTGTTATGAAAATTATAAACAGAGTTACAATATCCAATGAATTTGGAAAGGAGAAAACCTTAGCATAAACCTGATATCTTGCTGATCAGGCAAAGATACCAATAATAACCTTTTCTACTAGTAGATGGACGAATTCCCCACTGGTCATCACCCTGGCCGCAATAGGACCTTATGCTGGACTGCCACTCAGCCACTTACGCATTTGATGGACTCCCACTGAGCCACTTACACTTTCATGGACGCCCACTGAGCCCATATTGCTTATGCCGACTCAATAGATGGACTTACTTCCCGAACGTTGGGTAAGTAATCAATTCATTTATCAAAACAGCAACCTCGTTGCGAATATAAAATACACCACAGAGCCGGATCCCTCAGGTTTTGAGCGAATATTTAAATCCCCTTCGAAAGGAAGATCTTAAATATAAAAATGAGTTTTGGGATCCGCTCTAACTTTTAGAAAATCATTTTGAAGACTCGAAAACATTTTTAAGAATGTTTGGAGTAATGCTGATTTAATAAAATAAATCAGTCCCAATATATTTAGAAAATATCTGAATATTATTATTTAAATAATATTCCCTTAAAGAATAATCTTTATAAAAATAATTGAAGTAGAAGTTTTAAAACTCATACTTGGAATGAATATTAATAACCAAAGATATACTTATACGAAAGTATGATCTTTATTTGAATAATCGAAAATAAGTTTGATTATCGAAACATTATTCTTTAATAAAATAAAGAATATTATTTAATAAATAAGCGGAGTCATAAGTCCACGAATGAATATTCAAAATAATATTCATAAAATAAACGGAGTCATAAGTCCTCGAATGAATATTCAACTAATAATATTCATTAATTAAAATAAACAGAGTCATAAGTCCTCGAATGAATATTCAACTAATATTCATTATTTAAAATAAAGTTATCGAATAAAACTTATTCGATTAATAGTTTTGAAAACTATATCAATATATATATAAAAATATATATATATATATAATATACTCGGGAACATCGACTCCCGATTTTAGAAAATGTTCACCTTTGAGTTCCCCTATACTAAGGGTATACGCAACTACTGCTTATCTCTAGCATAGGTATTATGCAACTATAAGCATTTGAATCAACAATTAGATATCAAGATTATGAAACAAGCATGCATATATACCATATCAACATGCTCCAATATATCGCAAGATTTGCTAATAACAATCATGCACTTATCACAAGATAATGCATATACATATATACATCATAACAACAGTATAACAGGTAGAAAACTTGCATGAGCGACTGGGGGTTGGTAAAAGGCCTGGGACGAGTCTGGTAACCTATAAACAACATATAAGTTGGAATTAAACCAAAGTCGCTTAAGAATCTAGACTTTAACCAACTAGACTCTAACGCTTGCTTTTGCGCTTAACGATTCACTTACGTCGCTTAAGTACCCTCGGCTCCACCATTTTTAATAAATTAACCATTAAGAATTTTAAAGCGATTCTTTTGCGAGTACCTTACCAACTGCTTAATCCACTTAACATAATTGTTTCATACCCCAATTAGTCATTTAAAGTCCTTAACCAAGGTTTCAAAGTAAGGCGAGGGGTAATAGTTTGGTCGCGAAATGCCGTTACTTAAAACGGTTGTTTCTCTTAAACCGTACAACGGATTCAAGCGAACCACATATCAAAACGAAGCTCGTAACATGAACTATCTAATCATGGCAATGGTCAAAACCTAATAGTGAGTTCTCGGGTCTCGGGTCCTGATGTTAAGAACAAAAACAGTCTAAGGTAAATCGGGCATTACGACGGCTATGTTTACGCGATTACCAAGTTTTAAACCACCCCAAACAACCACCATTCAACTCACAACCAACAATACAACAAACCCTCATCCAAACCTTACTACATCAGTCCCCAAACCTCAAGATTTTCCAATTTATACAACCCCACACATGAACTACTAGCTATACTTAAGTTTCATTAACTATAAACAAGATTTCAACATCCAAATCACTACAAATCCAATCCAAACTCTAAACACACAAGCATCATGCTTCTCATTTACTATAACCATCAAAACCATCTTAATACTCAAAGTAAAGTTAGGGTTTGGAGGTGTTATACCTTCCTTAGAGTGATTAGAGTAGCTAGGAAGCCTTAAGAAGCCTTGAGATAGCTTAGGAATGCTTGGATCTTAAAGGAAATCAAAGAAAATAAAGTTAGTAATCTTGAAAACACTATTCATCATCTTCTTCCTTGATTTATTGGAAGAGATTCATGAAGAAATAGAAGCTTAAACTCCTAGGATATGCTTATCTAATCATAAGGGACCTTGGGTAATTACCTTGCAAATTAACAAAGCTAGAAACTTGATTTTTTGGAATTTTTCTCCTCGAGAAAATGAAAAAGCCGTGAGCTATGTGTTCTTGGGAGAGTATTTTCTTTGTTAAATGTTTTTGTGGTGGAAAATGAAGTGAATGGGATATTTGGATGATTTGTTGGTTGTTTAAAGTGAGTGGAGTATGACTAAGCATGACATCATCTTGGTGACTTCATCTCTTGCCACTTGTCATCACTTGGTGGTGGAAGCATCTTCTTATGCTAATCCTTGCTTAATTGTTTGGTTAATGACCGCTTATCTGTTATACGGTTCGCTTAATTTTCGTTCTCGTTTATCGTTTGAAGGATCATACCCGGGATCTTATTACTTGGGTTCCCCTAAACCTTTCTCAATATTTTATATTTCTTATATGATCCTCTCTTATAATCCTTGAATTTAAATCCTTTTTATCCTGTTACCTTATACTCAATTTTTTCGGTATCTGGTGGTTTTTCGGGAAAAATCAAAGTGTTCGAATTTGGATTCTGACGATCTTTACATACACTTATATACCATATAGAGTACTAATAAGATCTCAGAATAACAATAAAAGAACCTCTACAAAGTGTGGTATGAAAAGTTTTCTTATTCAGCATAATCAGCAAAATCACTATTCATAAGGGTTTCAAAAAAATTCCAAAAATTGGGGTTATTACAGCTAGCTAACCCTGGCTTGTATTACCTCGTCTGATCCATATATATAAATAAAAGATATTATTTTAATTGGTTTGTACAATAACTTGTACAACAATTTACTCGTCTAAACCCTATCATTTACCCGTACGGTGGTAATTAACTCACAAAATAATTAAAGTTAATAATTAGGACTTAATTGCACACATAAATCACATACCACATAAGTCAGATCGTCACACACGTTAGTAAATATTTTTAGAATCGAAATCAGATCATTATTCGCATTTTTACACAATTTTTGACTCGTATAATAATTTTATAAATTATGTAATCCATATTTCTAAAGTAACTTGAGTCTAAAAATAAATAAATATCGAAAATCGACTCATTTCCAAAAAAATGAGATTTAAATCAATTTCATCGAAAACCGATCATTTTTCTATTTTTAGAAACTTATGTTTTATTTAAAACGGATAAATGGTTCGATTAATATTTAATTAAAGAGAATAATCAAATTATTATTCAAAATAATTGATTATTTAAATTAATTAATCAATAATCTTATTTTTAAATAATTACTTAGGATAAATCAAAATTTAAAATGATTTTTCTCGAATTTTTGGAAATTAAATAAAGGTAAATCAAATTATTATTTAAATAAACTGATTAATTAATAAAATAATTAATCAATTTCAATAAATAAATAAATAAAAGAATTTTGGAATTTAGAAAATAATTTAAAATAATTAAGATTTATTTATTAAATTAATTAATTTATTAATTTATTTATTTAAATAAATAAACTAATTTTTGAATTTATTTTATAATAAAACCCATTAACAGATTTTCAGAAAAACATTTGGGTAATTTCGTATCAAAACCGGGTTGTCATTTCGGGTTGATGGGTCTCCATCGGGTAGGTGAAGAACACCGTTTGGTGTTATTTTTGCTGGGTTTTCATTCTGCGCAATACCAATAACCTATATCAAGCATCAATCAACCATAATAACCCCATAATCTTCAATTCCTGCCAAAAATTAATCAAAATTCGGCAACAACCCGACCAAAACCAATCTACCAATTTTTTACTTGAAACTTCACGTTTAATACATCAAAACAAAGCTTATGATCTATACAATATAAGCCCTAATATCAAATATATCTCAGGTTGCTCAAAATAAAAAACGATCTAATCAAAATTTTCTTAGAACCCTAACAATCGGGTTATATTTTTAGAAATAGAACAATGAAATTGATAATGCAAATCAACATATACAATCATATGAAACAATAAATATCATCAAAACAAAAAATAACCTCTAGATCAAAAATCCCCAAATTCGATATAAAACCTAGAAATCGAAATTTAAAAACTAAGAATCTACACATAAAATTAATGGTATAAAAATAAAGTAGAGATCAAGGGCTTCAATTTGGTTACCTATATGATTGATTTTGGATCCCAAGAAACCTTCAAATACCCCTTTGATCTTGAAGGTCGATCAAGAACCCAAACCCTAATTTCTGGAATTTTTTTGTGATTTTTTTTTTATTTTTTTTTATAATTTTTTTAATTAAATCAGCCTATTTTTAATTATAGAAAAATGCCCATAATCCTAATTAGGCCTTAATTATATCTTTTAATAAAATTAATTAGCCCTTAATTAATAATTTATAAGTAATAATTTTTAAAATTTTAATTTCAAATAAATATAAAATATATGTCAAAATTTCCCAAAAATTGTGAATAATCCAAAAATCTAAAAATATACAATATTTGAAAGACCCATAATTTTGTAAAAATATAAATAAGATTTTGTGGGCTTCGGAGTACCTGTAGTGGCCTGGATAAACCAATTTTCACAAAACGAGATATTTTTTTAAATTAACTGGATGTCTCGAAAATCAATATGGTAGGCGCCGTATTACGCGAAATAAGGCCAAACGCTCTACACACAATATCCGCTATTAAAATTTAATTTCGATAACATAATATTCAATATAAAAGCATCTAACACATAATAAAATGCCGAAAAATATCCCGAACCATACTAAGCATATATGGCATGTAATATCTGGGATATATCGTGTAATTATTTTTGTCAATAAATAAATATTTTGTATTTATCCTATGAATTATTCGTTAAGTGGTATATGTGCTTGGATATTTAAATATGATAAAATTTGAGTAATTTAATTTTTATATGTCCAAAATAAAGTATAGATAATTGTCATATTTTTTATTAATTTTTATGGTGTTATATGATTTTATAAAAAAATTATGGATTTAATAAATTATTTCTCCGAGTAATTATAAACTATTTTGTATAATTGGGAACAACCCGACTTCAACATTTTTACGTTTTTACAACCCGAAACTCTTCCGAAAACTCCTTCCTAAACTAATTGCAATATTCCGAGCATTTTTCATATTTTGACTTTTTTGATGCGGAGTACGGTTTTCCCCGTACGGGTCCCGACGTGATATTTTTGATACAATATTCGTTTCGGTTAATCGATTAAACCCGTGCTTTCGAGAAACGGGATCTTTTTATTAAATTATTATATTATCTTCTCGTAATACGTGTAACCAAAGCGCTAAGACCAAGACCGCATTTACAAAATGTATAGATTTGGATAATTATCCTAAAACCGGTACCATTTTGGATCTATTTTATCAAATAAACGTAATATTTTATTTCCGATATGATCCAACGGGGTACCAATATTCCGTAAATATAAATAGTCTTTACCGTCTTTTATTTTGTATATATAATCACTTGCAAATAATTAAATATATAATTTCCAGAGAAAACCCCTAATTTCATAATAGTTTCCAAGAATCAAACCTTAATTTCAAGGCGTTACCGAAGTCCGATTGGAACACTCGAGTAACCAAAACGAAGGATTTGAAGAGTACTTTTAGATTCCAGGGCTTGTTTAACTGTAGAAACAACTGGTATTTTTATATATTTCTAATTAATTTTGAATTATTTTGAATTAAAATATGAATTTTTTGTTCGAGATGTTGTTTGTATGATTTGATGATCGCATGTTATAGATCTTTTCTTCCAGATCATTTTGGTATATTATATGACTGATTTTGAGTTCAATAACATGTTCAAAATTGAGTTTAATTTTCGAATTTTCAAATTAGGGTTTATAACCCGTATGAATGTTTTCAATTGAAATTGGGGGTTTCTGTTCAAGGGGTTATTAGATTGTTTAGTTGGTATGTATTTGTAGAGCTTGAAAAGAGGAATCAACTGGTGGTGGTCTCATCAACAGACGATACAGGATTCGAGCTGGCCAAAGCAAGAAAGAACTCGTTGTCCGATGAGTTTTCTTCGAGCTTTTCTGGCCAACTCAGGGGTTATTGATGTGATTTGATTGCACGAATAGATTCCTGGTGTTGTGTAGATCATATCTGGATGAGATGGTGGTGTGATGATACCAGAGTTGAATTCTCCGACAATTCCCGTCGTTTTCCGGAAAGAAGTTTGCAAAATTGCAAACAGGCCCGTGTAGTTTGAAAAACGATACAGTTTAGTCCCTGAGGTTTCAGATAGTTGCAAATTTAGGATTCCTGTTTTAAAAATATTTAAAAATCATATTTTCTATTTATTTTAATTTCAGAAATTCGATTTTAATTATTAAAAATTCTAAAAATTACTATTTTAATTCCAAAAATTATTTTTAATTTAAAAATAAATCTGAATTAATTAGTTAATTAATTTTAGTTAATAATTAATTAGTTAATTGGTCAATTAATTCAAAAATTAATTGATTAATTGATTTGATTAATTATTAATTTATTTTAATTGATTATTTAATTAGATTAAATTATTCATTTTGATTTAAAAATTCTGAAATATAGTTTCGAGCTTTAAAATATTATTTAAATTGTTTTAAAGGCTTGATAATTATTATAAAATGATTTTAAAGCCAGATTGGGGTAATTGAACCCTATTTATTGGTTTGAAATGATTCAACGGCCTATTTTAATTCCGAAAAATGTTTAAAAATTTGTATTAAATATCCGAAAAATCATTTTAACACCGAATCTTCTTTGAAAAAAGTATTTTCATCGAATATCTTACGTGCTATGTGTTATATGTGATCTGATTGATGTGCTATATGCGTATATGTGCATTGTTGGACTATTTTAATCATAACTTTCAAATTGTAAATCGGATTTGGGTAAAACGAATGGTAGATAGAAGTTTATACCCAATGATATCAAGTGAGATAAGTAATGATAGATATTTGTGATATCTGAGCAGAAGAAGTGAGGCGTAGGAAAAGGAAAGCAGATAGTTGGTGAATAAGAGATAGTGATCGAAGGCAAATGAGGTGTTAGCGAGTTAAGACAAGGCAAGTGTTCTGAACCTTCTCAAGATGTATTGCGAATAATTGATAGTTATTTTTTATATTGCAAGTGATTTGAAGCCCTAAACCCTAAACCTTGATTCCATTTATTGATCTTTGAGCCGTAAGCCTTATTCTTTCTGAACCATTGATTATCGAATACTCAGATACGAACCACCGATATACGATACTACTCCACAAATATATACAAACTAAATACCGATCACTGAACCGGAATTGTTTAACACTTAAACCTTCATACCTTGTACACTGAAAGATTAACCCTTATACCCACGAGACTTTGATTCTTCTGTTATCCAATTCTTTTACAGGCTAACAGTCAATCCTTGTATTTACCATGTTGTCATCTTGTAATGATTATAAAACACTTTATGCTTGAAAACCAATGTTGTTTATGATTCTGTTTATTGCTTTATATTGTTTATTCTATTATTGTTATAAAATTGTAATGTTTTTATAAAATGTGGACCAGATTCATGGTCAGACCATATTGGTGGTCATGTTAGGCCAATGTGTGCCTTGGATCCAGTAGTCAAAGCAGAGCCGTGTGCCTTGCTCGGGGTTAGTGCGTGACTGATCAGCAGCCTAACCTTGTTTTTTAAAAAAATAAAAGTTAAATATCCAATTCTAAGTCATTGTTTATCAATAAACTTGATACCTTAAATCATTTCACTTGATCATTGTTTAATCTCAGTTTTGTCAATATGACTTGCTAAGCTAGTTAGCTCATTTGTGCGATTCTGTTTATGTTCTTTTCCAGTTAAGAAGGAACTTGTTGGTAGCGAGGATCCCCAATCAAGTGTGCGAGCTAGGATTTTAGGTTGAGCGGAATAAGCTAGCTGAAGACTTTTGTGATAGTTTAAGTTTGAGAAGTTTGTAAGAATATTTTCATAATCAGTTGTAGTTTGAATAGTAAGGATTTGGACGTTTGTAATATAAGTGTGTGTGTGGCTTGTGTGCATACTTTAACCTGTTGCGATCTGTGGATGTCAGTAAGTAGGGTCACTGCATATTATTATCTTCATTATTGTTATAAGCAGGTTTATATATATGGTGTGTGTGTTGTAGACCCCAAACTTCTGACCCGACTTTGGAGGGCGCCACATGGCACATAACATGTAACATTTTATGATCAACCATAATTTTCCGGTTCTTACACTGCAAATGTCTAGTAAGCGATTGTATGTGAAGTAAAGAAAGAAATGTCTCAAGAGTAAAAAGAAGGAAAGAAAAAGGAAGGTCGAGACAAAAAATGGAGCCTAGTCTAAGGACCCTCCTCCACAAATTCAACTAAAGACAAGGACCCTCCATCTAACTATGAAGGATGCAGTTTAAGATACATAAATGATTGGTGATACACTCCTTGTGAATTTAGTAAAATCTAATATTTTAAGTGATTCTGGAGCTATCAAGTCATTTATTTCATAAGAGTTTGATAATAAGATGTAATGAGAGATCCAACCCTTAGGGAATGTATTGGATATCGAATTAGCTAAACATAATAGATTTCTAGTTAGTCAAGTTTGTCTTTGCAGCGGTGTTGAGATAGAAGGTCGTACTTTCTTCGCGAACTTAATACTTTTTAAGTTCGGAGAATTTGATGTAATCTTAGGAATGGATTGGTTAGCGGATCACGACATGTAAATTAAATGCAATAATAAAAGAATCAATTTAAGATCTATAAACAAGAATAAAGTTATGTTTCAAGAACGGCAGTTAGCCAAAAAGTTTTTAACTTTCATTCAAGCTAAGAGGATGTTAAGACAAGGATATGGATCCTATTTAATGCATGTGGTAGATGTAAGTAAGGAAACACCTAATATTTAAGAGATCCTTTTGGTTAATGAGTTACTGAATATGTTTCCAAATACTTGGACTTCCTCGCGACAGAGAGATGGAATTCCATATTGATTTGGCATCCGGAACTGAAACTGTGTCGAAGGCACCATACAGAATGGCACTAGTGGAGAATGTTGACGAAAGAGTTTGGTAGCAACAAATTTCTAGGTTTGTAGCTGGAAACAAGATCTGTGACGGTGATTCTTCATCGGAAAAAAGGAACAGTATTTGTAGGGAAACGTGAACAATGTTTGGTCATGGTGATTATTGGTGGCTGAGATTGCTTAGGGTTAGTGGTGGCTCATTTGCGCTCTCGCTTCTGACCCCTGCAATTTGCCTACTTATCCCTATTTATAGGGAATCAAGCCAATATAGTTCTTGGGGAACAAGAAACCTAATGGGCTTAGATCTCTTATCTCGAGACCCAGTAGGAAACCTACTGAAAACCGTCTTCTACTAGCTTTAGGAATGTCCGCCGATGAGGCCCAACCACAAAGGCCCAAGGCTCGTCCACGGCTTCGAAACTTTATGGATAAGGCATCTCCCTGGCCAAGGATAACCCTCCGCTACCGACTGTTTCTCTAATCAATGGATGCAGGTATAGTCGTGGTTTACCACAAATATTGGACGCATCATTGTCCCCCGGACAAGGAGCCCCTGCCAGATTGAAGAATAAGTGATCCCAAGCTATTGAGTGCAAAGTGCAGGATACTCCGAAGTCTCCCAACAAGGACACCCGTTGACTACAGAGACAGAACTCCCAAAGCACACACTGGAGTTTACCCCACATCCCCAATGAGGACACTCATTGACTACAGAAGGAGGCCTTCTGTCCAGGCATACCCCTGAAGGTCTCTGACCACGGACACCGCCTTCCCGTGGTTGCATTACAGGAAGGAGTTCTTCAATAGAGTACCTGCAACAAATATGTTAGTAATAATAATCTCTTTTTTCCTTGAATCATTGATAGAATCTGTCCAAGTAACCATGTTGAAATCTCATCCAAGCCATTTCTTCTACCTAGGGCGCGCCCTAAGACCTTCCATGGGTGATAAATTAATTCAGGAATTACCCAAACTCCCTTCTTCATGTAACAATAGGGCGCATCTCTTCTATAATAAGGGAACGCCTTAAGCATCTGTGAAAGGCATATGTCATAGCCTATTTGTTTATTCGAGGATTTAACTCAACTCAAATAAGAATGTAACAAGTAAATAGTGGATCTATCATCAAAGAGATCTCTCAAAGTAACATCTGTCAAAGGATTCAGAAACAATGTTCATCTACAGACTTAAGGAATTAATTCACTGGAAGAAGTTCAAGAAATTGATCAAGCCTCAGTGATATAAATCAAGATTGTGGATTTAATCAAGTGACATAGATCTTGTCAGGGTATCAGATAATTACAGGGATTTAATCTGAATAAAATCAAGTTATCAAAGTCAAGTCATGAAGAAACGTCACAGAAGTTAATCACTCATGAACCAGACAGTACATCGAGTGTCAACATTGAAGTGGTGGAATTGATTCATAATTTTCAGAAGATTTTCAGAAGAATGGTTGTTGTTCAAGAGTAGTATTAATTCTCTATTAATTAATTAAGTCATATAATTTAATTAAGAAAATAAATTATATCTGCAAAGATTAATTTATTGATTAATTAAATTAATTGATTAATTAATTCTGAATTAATATTATGAATTTTCAGAATTGATTTTGAATTTATATTCAATATTAATTCAGCATGACAATCAATTCAACTGGTATGACAATCAATTGTCATACCGAAAGTCATGCTAGTTCAAATGGATTGTCATACCAAAATTTCTACCAGCTATGGAATTGCCTTGCTAGTTCAACAGATTGTCATGCCGATTGTCATGCCAGTTCAAGCAATTGTCATACCGATTGTCTTGCCAGTTCAAGTGGATTCTGTTGATTGAATTATAAAAGAAATGAAGCAGCAGACATTCAATACATTGATTAAAAATTCAACAGACTTCAACCACTTCAAGAACAAAAGAAAAGCAGCAGCAAAATATTTCATCTCTCAACTGCATTCAAGATCATTAATTTCTAGTAACTAAAGTTAAATCCAAACCACTAGAAATCATTCTCTTTTTCTTGTGTAACTATCTAGCGGATCAAAATCCCTAGAACTTAATCTCAAATTGCTTCTAGCATTTGATCTTTTTATTGCAAAAATAGAAAAAGTTCATGTCGAATTTATTCTAGATTTGTGATAATATATTTGAGATTATCCCTTGTAATCGATACCGTTGTTGTAACACCTTTCAAGTTTAATAATAGTTTTATTTAACTTGAATTTTGTTTCACTTTTTATTCTGCATTAAATTCGATTAAACGGTATAGTTTGTATTCAATCCCCCTTCTACAAATATATTGGGACCTAACAATTGGTATCAGAGCCTTCTGATTAACGAACAAATCAAGATCCTAGACTTTTGTGATTTTTCAACTCCTTGAACTTTTATTTATTCAAAAATTCATAATGACTTCACGAAAAGTTGGAACCGTTAAAATTCCACTGTTTGATAAAGAAAATTATATTATGTGGAAGAAGAAGATGCTCTTGTTTTTACAAGTTGCAAATCCCAAATATTTGGACTTGTTAAAGAAGGGTCCAAAAAATTGGATGGTTATTGAACCAGAGGTTATAGAAGATGATGTTGTAATTACCAAAGATAGAACCTATGCAAAAGATCCTGAGGATTTTACTCATGCTGAAAAGGAAGAAACCTCTTTGGATGCCATCCTTCAATTAATTTTAGTTGATTCCCTTGATCACTTGATGAACAGACATGTGATGAACTTTAAAAATTCTAAACACATCTGGGAAACTATTGAGGTGATTAATGAAGGTACAGAGGAAGTTAGGGAGAACAAGTTAGAGATCCTAACCTCTGAGTATGAACATTTTAAATCCAATCCAGGAGAAGGAAATACTGAAGTGTTTGAGAGGTATAATGCATTGATCAACAACCTGAACATAAATGGAAAATATTATTCAATTAGGGAGGTCAACAAAAAGTTCCTTTTAACACTGCCAACTCATCTTGAACATAGAATCACTGTCATAAGAGAAGCGAGAGATCTGAGTGAGATTTCTTTGAAAATGCTCTATGGTGTGTTAAAAACCTGTTAGTTGGAGCAGATTCAGCAGAAGGAAGTCTACGGGAAAGGTAGAGTGGTCAGCACATCTACTGCTCTAGTAGCTGAAGGTCAACAACAACAACAACAACACCAACAACAATCTCAACATTCAGAGAGAATGGTACAGTCTTCCAAGGCTGAGGAAAATGTGATAGTAGCAGAATATGATCCTCCTACTACAAATTAATTCGGTGATGATTTTTACTCCTTGGAAGAGCTGGAGCAATTGGAAGATGAGTCAATGGCCCAGATTGTCAAGAGATTCTCCAATGTCAGATTCAAGAAAAATCCCAAGTTCAAGTACAAGTCTAACTACAACAGATTCCAGAAAGGTGGATCTTCATCCTCTAACACCATCAGTGGTGGATACAAAACAAGGATGGTTGATCGGAGCACCATTTGATGCTTTAACTGCAATGAGTTGGGACACTTTGCCACAAAATGCAGGAAGCCAAAGCAAGTAAGGAAGAACTCTTATGATTCAAATCAGAAGAGTAACACTGAAAGGGCTTATCTGGAAAAGGGAAGAAGCTGGGATGATACTCATAGTGAAGATGAAGAAGATGGGAATCTTGCTCTTATGGCTATTGATGGAAATACTTCATCGTCAAGAAAAGAGGTAAAATTCACTGATGCTAAATTAGTTTATCATCTAGGAGGTTCCTTAGATTGTGCTCGTCGTGATAATGAATTGTTAATTCAACAGATCAAAGACCTTGAGAAAGAGGTCAATGAAGTAAAACCTGTGCACATTAATCAAGACAAATTAAAAGAACAAGTATCTTTTCTAGAGAATAAAGTTAACTGTTATAGACAACTCGAAACTATTCTCAAAGACAAGATCACCGGTCTTGAGACTAAGGTTAAAGCTTACTTTAATTCTTGTTCGAAGGCTAAAGAATTCTACAATAAGCAAGCTATTAATCAAACATCTGGAATATGTTTTGATTACAATGTTGCTATTGGAGAATTAGGCATAAACTCCCATCCTCATGTATGTGCTAAAGGTAGGGATGTACCACATGTGCTTAAGGGTGTTGATAAACCCCTCTATAAAGAATCAATTGCTGAACCATTTGATGAGACCTCCTTTATTATTCAATAAGAAATATGTGCTGAAGATCTTGCTAATGAGAAGGTTATTTCCAAGCCAAGTATGTCGAAAGTTCCAGTCAAAGTTGTGAAAGCAACTGAGACTAACTCAGACACACATGAGTTGGATAACAAAAATGCCATGTCTACCATGCATAATTTGCCTATTGTTAATCCCTCTCATAAAGTATGTGGTGTTCCTAATTGTATGTCTTGTGCTTTTAATTTGATGTATGCTTATTTTAACGGTAAGCATGTTTCTAGTGATAAGACTACTCCTCGTCAGCACGTGAATAATAGTGAAAGGCATATGTCATAGCCTATTTGTTTATTCGAGAATTTAACTTAACTCAAATAAGGATGTAACAAGTAAATAGTGGTTCTATCGTCAGAGAGATCTCTCAAAGTAACATATGTCAAAGGATCAAGTAACATTGTTTGTCTACATACTTGAGGACTTAATTCACTGGAAGAAGCTCAAGAAATTGATCAAGCCTCAGGGTATCAATTAATTACAAGGATTTAGTCTGAAGAAAATCAAGAGTATCAAAGTCAAGGCATGAAGAAACGTCACGAAAGTTAGTCACTCACGAACCAGACAGTACATCGAGTGTCAACATTGAAGTGGTGGAATTGATTCATAATTGACAGTGATTTTCAGAAGATTTTCAGAAGAATGGTTGCTGCTCAAGATTAGTATTAATTCTCTATTAATTAATTAGGTCATATAATTTAATTAAGAGAATAAATTAAATCTGCAAAGATTAATTTATTGATTAATTGAATTAATTGATTAATTAATTCAGAATTATTATTTGATTAAAATCTGTTTTAATCCAGCAAGACTATCTTTTGTATTAGCAAGACAATAGGTATGACAATCAATAGTCATACCGAAAGTCATGCTAGTTCATATAGATTGTCTTGCCGAAATTACTATCAGTTCAATTGATAGTCCTACCTAAAGTCCTACCAGTTAAAAGGATTGTCATGCTAAGCTAAAAGGATTGTCTTGCCAGTTAAATCAAGGATTGATTTAATATAAAAGAACTGAAGCTGATTTTCAACAGAAGCAGTGCATTGAATATCAAACACAGAAGAACACAGAACAGAAAAAAACAGCAGAGAACTTATTGCAAATTCACAGATCATTTATTTCTAGTATTTATTGTTAAATCTAATCCAATAGAAATCCTTTTCTTGTTCTTGTGTAACTATCTAGCGGATCAAAATCCCTAGAACTTAATCTCAAATTGCATTTAGCATTTGATCCTTTTTATTACAAAAATAGAAAAAGTTCATGTCAAATTTATTCTAGATTTTGAATAATTTATTTGAGATTAATCCCTTGTAAATGATACCTTGTTGTAACACCTTTCAAGTTTAATAATAGTTTTATTTAACTTGAATTTTGTTTCACTTTTTTTATTCCGCGTTTTATTCGATTAAATGGTATTGTTTGTATCCAACCCCCCTTCTACAAACATATTGAGACCTAACGATTGGTATCAGAGCCTTCTGATTAACGAACAAATCAAGATCCTAGACTTTTGTGATTCTTTCACTCCTTGAATTTTTATTTACTCAAAAAAATCATAATGTCTACACAAAAAGTTGGAACCGTTAAAATTTCATTATTCGATAAAGAAAATTATGTTATGTGGAAGAAGAAGATGCTATTGTTTTTACAAGTTGCAAATCCCAAATATCTGGAAGTGTTAAAGAAGGGTCCAAAAATTCCGATGGTTATTGAACCAGAGGTAATAGAAGATGATGTGGTGATTACCAAAGCTAGAACTTATGTAAAAGATCCTGAGGATTTTTCTCCTGCTGAAAAAGAAGAAACCTCCCTGGATGCTAGCCTTCAATTAATTTTAGTAGATTCCCTTGATCCCATGATGAATTGACATGTGATGAACTATAAAGATTCCAAACACATCTGGGAAACTATTGAGGTGATTAATGAAGGCACAGAGGAAGTTAGGGAGAACAAGTTAGAAATCCTAACCTCTGAGTATGAATACTTTAAATCCAATCCAGGAGAAGGAATCACTGAAGTGTTTGAGAGGTACAATGCATTGATCAACAACCTGAACATTAATGGTAAATACTATTCAATCGGGGAGGTCAACAAAAAGTTCCTTTTAACACTACCAACTCATCTCGAACATAGAATCAATGCCATAAGAGAAGCAAGAGATCTGAGTGAGATTTCTTTGGAAAGGCTCTATGGTGTGTTAAAGACCTATGAGTTGGAGCAGATTCAGCAGAAGGAAGTCTATGGGAAAGGAAGAGTGGTCAGCACGTCTACTGCTCTAGTAGCTGAAGAACAATAACAACAATAACAACAACAACAACAACAACAACAACAACAACAACAACAACAACAACAACAACAACAACAACAACAACAACAACAACAACAACAACAACAACAACAACAACAACAACAACAACAACAACAACAACAACAATCTCAACAGTCAGAAAGAATGGTACAGTCTTCCAAGGCTGAAGAAAATGTGATAGTAGCAGAATTTGATCCTCCTACTACAAATCAATCAGGAGATGATTTTTATTCCTTGGAAGAACTGGAGCAATTGGAAGATGAGTCAATGGCCCTGATTGTCAAGAGATTCTCCAATGTCAGATTCAAGAGGAATCCCAAGTTCAAGTACAAGTCCAACTATAACAGATTCCAGAAAGGTGGATCTTCATCCTCTAACACCAGCAGTGGTGGGTACAAAACATGGATGGTTGATCGAAGCACCATTCGATGCTTCAACTGCAATGAGTTGGGACACTTTGCCACAGAATGCATGAAGCCAAAACAATTTATGAAGAACTCTTATGATTCTAATCAGAAGAGTAAATCTGAAAGGGCTTACCTGGCAAAGGGAAGAAGCTGGGATGATACAGACAGTGAAGATGAAGAAGTTGGGAATCTTTCTCTTATGGCTAGTGATGCAAACACCTCATCGTCAAGAAAAGAGGTAAAATTTACTGATGCTGAATTAGTTTATCATCTAGGAGGTTCCTTAGATTGTGCTCGTCGTGATAATGAAATGTTAAATCAACAAATCAAAGACCTTGAGAAAGAGGTCAATGAATTAAGACTTGTGCACATTAATCAAGATAAATTAAAAGAACAAGTATCTTTTCTAGAGAATAGAGTTGACTGTTATAGATAACTCGAAACTATTCTCAAAGACAAGATCACCGGTCTTGAGACTAAGGTCAAAGCTTACTTTAATTCTTGCTCTAAGGCTAAAGATTTCTACAATAAGCAAGCTATTAATCAAACATCTGGAGTAGGTTATAATTATAATGTTGCTATTGGAGAATTAGGCATAAACTCCCCTCCTCATGTCTACGCTAAAGGTAGGGAAGTACCACATGTGCTTAAGGGTGTTGATGAACCCCTCTATAAAAAATCAATTGATGAACCATTTGATGAGACCTCATTTATTATTCAAGAAGAAATCTATGCTGAAGATCTTGCTAATGAGAAAGTTGTTTCCAAGTCAAGTGTGTCAAAGGTTCCAGTCAAAGTTGTGAAAGCAACTGAGACTAACTCAGACACACATGAGTTGGATAACAAAAATGCCATGTTTACCATGCATAAGTTGCCTGTTGTTAATCCCTCTCATTAAGCATTTGGTGTTCCTGATTGTATGTCTTGTGCTTTTAATTTGATGTATGCTTATTTTAATGGTAAGCATGTTTCTAATGATAAGACTACTCCTCGTCAGCATGTGAATAATAGGAAGCATGATAGGTCTAAGACTGCTAGTCCTCCTAAAGCTAGAAAGGAGACATTTGTGCCTAAGCCTAAACAGAAATTTGTCAAGGCTGTTTACAAGGTCAAATGTCCAGTCATTGAGAAAGTTGAGAACATTAAAGTTAAGAATGTTGTTTTGCCTGATAAAGGCCAATTTTACAAGTATGCCGGACCCAACCAAGCTTGGGTTCCGAAGAAGGTCTAATCCATTTGTATTGTAGGGCATTAAACAGGTACAACCGGTAGTGTGGATTCTTGACAGCGGATCGTCAAGACATATGACCGGAGATAGAGCCCTGCTATCAAATGTGGTTGAGAAAGCTGGCCCAGTGGTTACCTTTGGAGATAACAGCAAAGGTTTAACTGAGGGATATGGCTGTTTGCTAGCTGGAAATGTTATCATTGAAAATGTGTATGTTGTGCAAGGACTTGAACACAATCTGCTTAGCATTAGTCAGTTCTGTGACAACGGCTACAATGTATTATTCGACAAGCTGAAGTGTCAGATTCTGCACAAGAAAAGTGAAAAACCCTTCTTGATGGGAATCTGGAAAGGAAATCTGTTCGTAGCTGTCATGAACTCTGGAAGCAATCATGAAGTCAATTGTTTCTATTCAGAGGCATCGTCATATAAGAGTTGGCTATGGCACAAGAGACTTTCTCATCTCAATTTCACAACAATGAATTCTCTTGTCAAAAGAGAATTGGTCAGAGGTCTGCCTCGGCTGGAATTCTCCCCAGAAGGACTGTGTGAGGCTTGCCAGAAAGGAAAGTCAAAGAAAGCAAGTCACAGAGGCACTGACACATCCTCCATAACTGGTGTTCTGCAATTATTGCATATGGATTTATTTGGACCAGTTAATGTTCTATCGATGTCAAAGAAGTGTTACTGTCTTGTGATAGTTGATGACTATTTCAAGTATACGTGGGTTTTATTCCTTCACTCTAAGGATGAAACACCACAAGTTGTGATTGATCATATTAAGTTGATCGAGTTAGATTCTAATGTCCCTGTTAGAGCAATAAGGTCAGATAATGGAACAGAATTCAAGAATTCACTTCTCAATGGATTCTGTACAGACAAAGGGATTACCAGACAATTTTCAGCTCCGAGAACCCCTCAGCAAAATGGAGTGGTAGAAAGGAAGAATCGTACATTGATTGAAGCTGCAAGAACGATGCTAAGTGAATCAGGTCTTCCAATGTACTTTTGGGCTGAAGCTGTCAATACTGCATGTTATACTCAGAATCGAACTCTAATCAACAAAGACTTCATGAAAACTACTTATGAGATTATGAATGAACAGAAACCTTCTATCAAATACTTTCATGTATTTGGTGCCAGATGCTTTGTGCTCAAGGATGGAGATGATCGTCGTGGTAAATTCGAGGCAAAGGCATATGAAGGTATTTTTGTTGGATATGGAAGAAGATCATGCAGAATGTATATCATTGATCAACACAAAGTAACTGAAAGTGTAAATGTTACATTTGATGATACTAAACTCCCTAGTATCCAAACTGAAGATCCTTTTGAGAAACTGAAGTTTGATGATATGTCAGATTCAGAATCAGAACATGATCAAGAACCTGAGGTTGTTGCTGGTGAAGAACCTGTTAATCATGATGATACTCAAGGTAATGGTGATGGAAACATTGGCAACAATGGAGATACCACTGCTACTGATGAAGAATCATCAAGTCAACCTGACAACAACTCAGGGGGAGATGCGGAAGGATCAACTAGTAGGATACAACATCCCAATGAGTTTTGAGGCGAATCATCAAGATCAAATCTTCCAAGACAGACTGTCTGGAATAAAGCTCATCCTTTTGAGTTGATTATTGGTGATCCAGATGTTGGAGTCAGAACTAGACGTGCTACTCAAAATGAATGTCTATTCTCAGGATTTCTTTCTGAGATGGAACCTAAGAAGATTGAAGAAGCACTGACTGATCCAGATTGGGTGATTGCTATGCAAGATGAACTCAATCAGTTTGAACATCAACAAGTCTGGAAACTGGTACCTAGACCTACACACAAGAAAGCTGTTGGTACTCGGTGGGTATTCAGGAATAAACTAGATGAAGATGGTGTGGTTACAAGAAACAAAGCAATACTGGTAGCTAAAGGGTACTCTCAAGCTGAAGGCATTGATTATGATGAAACCTATGCTCCAGTGGCTAGACTAGAGGCCATCAGGATATTTCTGGCATTCGCTGCATTCTCTAACTTTAAAGTTTATCAAATGGATGTCAAGAGTGCATTTCTGAATGGAAAGCTGGATGAAGAGGTGTATGTAGAGCAACCTCCTGGTTTTGAAGATCCAGATCATTTGGATTTTGTCTACTTTCTTTTCAAGGCTATCTATGGACTCAAACAGTCTCCGAGAAAATGGTATGACACTCTCTCTGAATTTCTTATTGAAAATAGCTTTATTAGATGTGTCATAGACAAAACTCTCTTTTCTAAAAAGCATAAGAATGATACTATATTAGTCCAAGTCTATGTGGATGATATATTATTTGGGTCTACTAATGATAATCTCTGTAAGAGATTTGTTAAGTTAATGCACAGCAAATTTGAAATGAGCATGATGGGAGAACTGAAGTTCTTTCTTGGATTACAAGTAAATCAAAGGTTAGATGGAACTTTTATTTGTCAATCCAAGTATCTCAAGGAACTCCTTAAAAGTACAATCTAAAGGATTCTGCATCAGCAAGGACTCCGTCAACTACAGCTGTCAAGCTTGGATCATGTGAAAACTCCATTAAGGTAGATGTCACAAGCTACAGAGGTATGATTGGCTCGTTACTCTTTCTTACTGCAAGTAGGCCAGATATTATGTATGCTACATACTTATGTGCAAGGTTCCAAGCGGATCCTAGAGATATTCATCTCGTTGCTGTTAAACGAATCTTGAGATATCTTAAGGGAACACCAAATCTAGGTATTTGGTACCCTAAAGAATCTGGTTTTAACCTTGTTGGATATACAGATTCAGATTACGCAGGAAGTGTTGTTGATAGAAAAAGCACCTCAGGGAGTTGTCAATTCCTAGGTAGCAGACTAGTCTCATGGTATAGCTAGAAACAGCAAACAGTTTCCAATTCAACGGCCGAGGCTGAATATATTGCTGCTGGAAGCTGCTATGCTCAGATCTTATGGATTAGGAATCAGCTACGGGACTATGGCTCTGTATTGAATAAAATACCTATTCTATGTGACAATACAAGTGCAATAGCCATCACCAACAACCCTGTGCAGTATACAAGGACCAAGCACATTGACATCAGGTATCATTTTATTAGAGAGCACGCCATGAATGGTACTGTTGAACTATTTTTTAATCCAACAGAAGAACAAATAGCAGATATTTTTACTAAACCTCTTGATGAATCCACATTTACCAAATTAGTTGGTAAATTGGGTATGTTGAATAGCTTTAGTGATTAAACTTGTGCATATCTGAAATCTGTTCTTGAATGAATTTACAAATGAATTTTTCATAAATGAAAAAATTTATTTGCAAATTTATTTTATCATATTTTCCATAATTTCTTGCTTATTTCTATGTAAGTTTTATTATCTTATCTTATTTATTTATTCTACTTGTTAATTTTAATATCTCAGAATATTTTATTTTCTCTAAAAATATTTTTCTATGAATTTTATTTGCTAAAATTCAACAGAAATCTATTTTTTGAATAAAATATAATTATTTCTGAAATATTGATTTTATTTTTGTAAATTTATTCTGAAACTGTAAGTATTAATTCTGTGTATAAGTTTATTTTATACTAGAATGACAATCGGCAAGACAATTGAAATTGTCTTGCTGAAAGTCATTCCAGTATATATATGTGTTTAGTTTTAATTCAGTTTAATTTTATAACTGGCAAGACAATCGGTATGACTATCAATAGTCTTGCCAGTAATAAAATTTATATCAGATAATATTTGTTTTTATTTTGTACTGGTATGACAATCGGTATGACTATCAGATTGTCATACCAGTTATATTATTAGTATTTTTGTTTTCTCAATTGCCTGGTATGACAATCGGGAAGACAATCGGTATGACTTTCCTCGATTGTCATACCAGTTGTTCCACTTAACGATTTCTTGTTTTGTTTTGTAAAATCAATTCAGTTCAGTTTTCAAATTCCAACAATTTTGTTTCTCTCTTTTGTTTCTCTCTCTCAATTCGATCACAAACCTCCATTGATACTTCATTGCTCGAGTGTTTACTCAGCTTCACAAAACTCCACTTCTGAGATATATACATACGCGTATATACATACAGAAGTGCTGCCAATTTTTTTTTTTAAAAAAAATATTTTTCAAAATCCAATCTTTCATTTCATTGGCTGTTGTGTTGTGTGTTTGACTTATCTGGTTGCATATCTGATTTTGGTGGTCAAGACACATTTGTTTCTAAGTTTTTTTGGATATAATTGAATTAATTCAAATTATTAATTAATTTTTAATTCGAATTTTCTTAATTTAATTCTTAAAATTCTGACAGTGTGTGTATTGTTGTATTTGTTTTTTAAAATGGCTCTCAATTTCCAAATTGTCTCGCATAATCTTGTTGGTTATTTTAATCCAGAAAAATGTGATGTGGAAAAATTTAAGCCATGGATTAGATTTTTAAATGACCATTCAATTGTTAGCTCTGCTATTAAATCAAATGTGCTTTTAAATGTTAATATGCTCAGACTGATTTGCACAACCTCTACTGTGGCCGATGATTTTAAATCTTTTTCATTCACCGTGGCAAACACACAGTATGTAGTTGATGAAACAGTCATCAATCGAGCGTTAAATTTTCCAATGGACAATTTCTGTAATTTACCCTCTGAAAATGATATTTCAAACTTTTTCCATGCTATTCACTATCAGGGGGTGATTAATTTAACCAAGTTGTCTAAATCCAATTTGGTTTCTGAATGGGATATTTTCTTCGATACACTTTCCAAAGTGTTTGCCAACTGCACTAAATCCAATTTTCACAACATTACTTCCACTCTGCAGTATATTGGTCTTACGGTTGTTTTCAATCAAAGGATCAATTTTGGCAAACTACTTTTACCCATTCTTCTGAGACGTCTCACTACTGCTTTACGTGATCATTCTATAAATCGTAGGGTTTCGTGCTACTACGCTCGTTTTCTTATGCTCATAGCAGAACATCTTCTCTCACCTAAGCATAAAGCTTTTTTTGCTAACTCTTCAGTAACTGAACCCCCTCCAGTAAGCAAAAAGATTTACACACACCAAGACACAACCTTCAAATTCATGCAAGTTCCAGTACTTGTATCTGCTTTCATGGACACTTACATTCCTTTACCTATCTTCAATCTTCCTGGTCATGAATAGCAAGCTCAACCTCCAGTGGTTCAAACCACCCAGGCTTAAACATCAGATGCTCTTCCTCTGCAGGTAATAATTCCTCAAACTCAAACTATTCCTACTTCTGTTGAAAGATCCCCAGTGGTTGATAGGACTATTGAAATTCGTCATAGGGCCATGGCATCTTGTATTGAGTCAAGCACACTTCCATTACTCACAATGGAAGCATACAGACCAATAGATGATACTTAGGACACAGAGCGAGGAGTGCACATTGAGTCGGTTACAGTGCCTTCCATAGTTACGGTAGAAGAGCAGTCACATGCTTCTGAGGGAAAATCTGACCACCTTTAATAGAGTCATTTTCTCCCCTCCCAGATCAAACACCTCTAGCTCCCTCACGGGATTCTCCACTCACAGATTTATCTGGAGAAAGTGGAGGGCAACTCGGTCAATCTATCCCTGAAGCAATTCAAACATCTATTTTACATGAAAAGATAGGTTTGACTGAGGATCGGGACTCGCGAATTCCCATTGCACCACCACTGACCTCTCTTGAAGAGGCTAGGGTGATTTCAATTGCAGTTACAGACGATCAGCATCAGGAAGACTCCTCACGAGCAATAATATTGAGAGATACACAAGCACGTGAGTTGAGTGAATCAAACAGGAGAGATATTCAGATGAGCGCACACACAGACACAAACACTGAAAATCTGTTTGCTCAAATTGCTGAACTGAAAGAACAACTTGCAAAAAGTCAGGCTGAGGCTCAATCATTCAAAGCACAAGTGGCTGAACGGTCTTCTTCTTCCACCTCTGTCAATAATCAGCTGGCTCTCATCAGGACTGAAATATCAGATTTGAAGACCTCTGTTGTACCAAAGCTTAACTCAATTCAGGCATCTCCAACGTTATCAGCTGAAGATATTTCAAACTTCTGCTCTCTCCATACAAGAATGACTTCTCTTGAAGACTTGGTTGAAATGAATCATTCACTGGATTCCTCCAGATTTCTGAAGATAGAGACGGGCATGGAATATCTCAATGAAGGGATGAAGCACTTGTACTTCATGATCAAAAATTCTCACTGCCCTAATGAAGAACAAAGAACTTTCTTTAAAGGGCCGTCTGGTGGAGGCTCAGGCTCTGGAGGTGATGGAGGTCATGGAGGGTCTAAGGGAAAGTCTGTAGAGGATTCCTCAACTAAGGGGGAGAAGAAAGGGAGAAGTGAAAAGGGAAAAGAAAAAGATTCGTCTGCTGGAGGCACAGGGAAGGCTGATGATGTCTACTATAGTGGAGAACATGATGACTTTGATATTTTTGATGTTCCCACTGAACCAGTCTTGGAAGATAAAGATGGTTTCTTTGAAGCTGAGGAGGAAAGTGATTTTGGAGAATGGGAAGAGGAAGCTCCAGTGGATTCTGTTTTTGAAAAAGAGTTTCAGCAGCAGCAGTCAGAGTTGAAAAGAAAAGAAGCTGAACTCAAAAAGGTATCCCAGATCATTGATATGAGGAAAAACATTGAACAAACAGAAACTCTTGAAAAGCAACGTCTTCATGACATTACAACTAAAGAAAGGAGAAGAGATGTCAGACTGAAGATTGGTGAAAAATAGGATGAAGCTAGGAGAGTACTTGATATGCCTCAATTGAGCACAAACAATGATAGGCAGTTTCTACATCTTCTGGACAAGCTGGAGATCTCTAATCCAAACAATGACGTGTACAGGAATGCTATAAAGACTGAAGTCTCAAGGATCACAGCTGCCTTTGACAGATCTCTAAATGAAATGAGCATATTTGTATATTATCAGAGCGAAGGATCTTTCAAGGTATCACTTCATCTGTTTAAGAATCGTTCTTTATCAGAGATTTGGGTTCTTCTCAACAAAGTCAAAAGAAGCTCAGAATTGAATGAAGTTCTTCGAGAAAGGCTCAAAGAATTTGCCAGCAGGGCTAGTCCTCAAGTGGTCAACAATCCTCATCAGGTAAGATTCTTTAAGTCTGACTGTCTTCAAATCTGCCAGCTCGATTCACAATCTCTTAAAGACTACTCAGCTAAGCATCTTGTCTGGATGGAACATCACTTAAGAACTGCTGGATATTCATCCATGTTGAAAACTCAAGCAGCTGATCTGATTCAAGCTTATTGTGAAAAGAATATTAAAAAGTACAATCAGTTCAAGAATAAGCTAAAGTCAGTTGGAGTTCAACCAGTCAGACCAGCCAGCTTCACTTCTGAAAAGGATCGTGTCTTTGACAAGGAATTGCTTCAAGATTTGGAAGAAGGTGAATTCGGAAGGGAAGACAACTGAATTCAATTAGCTCAAAACTTAATGTAATATGATTAGGGCTTTATGAATCAAGATAGACTAATGTAGTTATATGTTCAGTCTAGAGGAACATCTATCTTGTATTCACTTGTAAATTTCTTTTGGAATCTGGAAAATGTTAAATATAATCCAGAACTTTTCTGCTAGTTACTTTGCATTACTGTTTATATCTTTTTCTTATTTGTTAGTTGAGTTATCCTCTAGGTATTTGTTGTTATTGTCTAACAAACAAATAGGGGGAGATTGAAAGGCATATATCATAGCCTATTTGTTTATTCGAGGATTTAACTCAACTCAAATAAGGATGTAACAAGTAAATAGTGGTTCTATCATCAGAGAGATCTCTCAAAGTAACATATGTCAAAGGATTAAGTAATATTGTTCGTTTACAGACTTGAGGACTTAATTCACTGGAAGAAGCTCAAGAAATTGATCAAGCCTCAATGATATAAATCAAGATTGTGGATTTAATCAAGTGACAGAGATCTCGTCAGGGTATCAATTAATTACAAGGATTTAGCCTGAAGAAAATCAAGAGTATCAAAGTCAAGGCATGAAGAAACGTCACGGAAGTTAGTCACTCATGAACCTGACAGTACATCGAGTGTCAACATTGAAGTGGTGGAATTGATTCATAATTGACAGTGATTTTCAGAAGATTTTCAGAAGAATGGTTGTTGCTCAAGATTAGTATTAATTCTCTATTAATTAATTAAGTCATATAATTTAATTAAGAGAATAAATTAAATCTACAAAGATTAATATATTGATTAATTGAATTAATTGATTAATTAATTCAGAATTATTATTTGATTAAAATCTGTTTTAATCCAGCAAGATTATCTTTTGTATTAGCAAGACAATCGGTATGACAATCAATAGTCATACCGAAAGTCATGCTAGTTCATTTAGATTGTCTTGCCGAAAGTTCTATCAGTTCAATGGATAGTCCTACCTAAAGTCCTACCAGTTAAAAGGATTGTCATGCTAAGCTAAAAGGATTGTCTTGCCAATTAAATCAAGGATTGATTTAATACAAAAGAACTGAAGCTGATTTTCAACAGAAGCAGTGCATTGAATATCAAACACAGAAGAACACAGAACAGAAAAAAAAATAGCAGAGAACTTATTGCAAATTCACAGATCATTTATTTCTAGTATTTATTGTTAAATCGAATCCACTATAAATCCTTTTCTTGTTCTTGTGTAACTATCTAGCGGATCAAAATCCCTAAAACTTAATCTCAAATTGCATTTAGCATTTGATCCTTTTTATTACAAAAATAGAAAAAGTTCATGTCGAATTTATTCTAGATTTGGAATAATTTATTTGAGATTAATCCCTTGTAAATGATACTGTTGTTGTAACACCTTTCAAGTTTAATAATAGTTTTATTTAACTTGAATTTTATTTCACTTTTTTTTATTCCGCATTTTATTCGATTAAACGGTATTGTTTGTATTCAACTCCCCTTCTACAAACATATTGAGACCTAACAAATAGGAAGCATGATAGGTCTAAGACTGCTAGTCCTCCTAAGGCTAGAAATGAGACATTTGTGCCTAAGCCTAAACATAAATTTGTTAAGGCTGTTTACAAGGTCAAATGTCCAGTCGTTGAAAAAGTTGAGAACATAAAAGTTAAGAATGTTGTTTTGCCTGATAAAGGCCAATTCTACAAGTATGTCGGACCCAACCAAGTTTGGGTTCCGAAGGAGGTCTAATCCATTTGTATTGCAGGACATTAAATAGGTGGAATCGTCAGTGTGGATTCTTGACAGCGGATCGTCAAGACATATGACCAGAGATAGAGCCCTGCTATCAAATGTTTGAGAAAGCTGGCCATGTGGTTACCTTTGGAGATAACAACAAAGGTTTAACTGAGGGATATGGCTGTTTGCAAGCTGGAAATGTTATCATTGATAATGTTATATGTTGGTCTACAAACAGACTTGTGCACTCGAACAGTTTTAGGAGAAAATCAAACTTCTTTCTACATTAGTGGTTCTTATGTCATTAAAATCTTTTGAAATTACTATTGTACATCATTTCTCTCAAAAGATTAAATGTATAATTTTCATTCATTATAGATTTTAAGTACATTTTATCTCTATATTGCCATATATTCTGTTATATAGGTTCAGTCTCCAATGGCTTTCTTTCATTGACAGTCATGAGGTTGAAAACCCACAACTTCAATCCCAGATTGTAAAGACAAACACAGAAACATAACCAACCAACACTCTCTTACCACTAAAATGAAGTATGAATGAGCGTGAGGGAGATAGTGCCTTAGTACACCACATAAGGAAGGTTCTGAAGTCAACCCAACATCTCTGTCTCCTACAAAGATGAGTAGTATTTAAACTGAGACAACTGCTAGCCCCCATACATCTTCTCAAAAAGATGTAATGGCTGAAAAGGCACAAAAACAGTTACTAGATTCATCCTCTCAACAGGGTGCGTCTATTGAAATTTGCCTGTCGGCCAAGGTATCCGATGTAGTGTCACCACCTCAAACATAAACAATTCTTGATGCACAAGGAAAGGTTACACGCACAAAGGATGAGTTGACGGAAACAAGAGTTTCGACCATTTTAAGGTCAGATTCGATTGTTCAAGGTTCTTTAATGGACCAATTGCCTTTACAGGTGTTAGGAGAGGATATTGATCCAATAGTCATATGTCAGTGGTCAGTGTCTACCTCCCCAAGCTTAAATCCCCTGGATGCATCTGCGGATAGTGGATCTGACATAGGCGCAGATCGGTAACTTGTTGACAATGATTCAGATATAAACTGATGAGTCACAAGGAAATGTCTTCACAGACATTAGAAGGGAACTTTGATCTTTATGCTAAATTCGTTGGATCATTGTTTACCTTCCCAGAGTTCAAATCTGGAACCCTAAAAGGGAAACTAGCAACTTGCAGATTATGACTCAGATTCATCTGACGAGTTTAACGAGGATGGGGATTTGCGAACTTCCATTACACCACATGTGACCTCCTTAAGGATGGCTAAAGTGATTTTCCTTGCAGGTACAGCTGAATTTTGGAGCTATGAGAGGAGTGATACACTTGTGAGAATGAGTGTAAACACGAGTGGAGAGAAGAGTGATACACTTGTGAGAATGAGTGTAAACACGAGTGGAGAGAAGAGTGAAACACATGTGAGGTACACTAAACAGAATCACACACTCACAGTGAGGAAGAAAGAGAAACTACTTGCTATTTATTTTCCAACCAAGTGAAATATGAGAACTCCTTCAGACAACGACATACATTCCTTCTCTAAGGAGGAGTTAAAAGCTTAAGTAATAGTTTGGAGGATTCCTCAACTAAGGGGGAGAAATAGCAGGGAGGAAGAAAAAGGTAAAGCACATGTACACTACACCACACCATTGTTGTTTGTAACTACGGATCCTATTGTACGGGAGAGGTGGTAAACACAAGGTGATTTCCTAGTAATCAGAAGAAGTGATTTGGTTCATCACTATACTTCATAAGGGAAGAAGCTGTTTTCCAAAAGGGGAGTACCATTGGTTTTTATCTGCGAATCCTATTGTACGGGAGATGTGGTAAACAAAGGTGATCTCCTTTAAGCAGTTGATTCTCATAGGGGGAGAAGCAAGAGAAATATGCGCTTCTCAACAGGAAACGTGGTTGTACAAAAGAAGATGAAACTACTTGAAGATATGTTCAGTCTAGAGGAACATCTATTTGGAATCTGGAAAATGTTGAATATAATCCAGAACTTTTCTGCTATTTACTTTGCATTTCTGTTTACATCTTTTTTTTATTTATTAGTTGAGTTATCCTCTAGGTATTTGTTTTTATCGTCTAACAAACAAATAGGGGGAGATTGAAAGGTATATGTCATAGCCTATTTGTTTATTCGAGGATTTAACTCAACTCAAATAAGAATGTAACAAGTAAATAGTGGATCTATCATTAAAGAGATCTCTCAAAGTAACATCTGTCAAAGGATTCAGAAACAATGTTCATCTACAGACTTGAGGAATTAATTCACTGGAAGAAGTTCAAGAAATTGATCAAGCCTCAGTGATATAAATCAAGATTGTGGATTTAATCAAGTGATAGAGATCTTGTCAGGGTATCAGATAATTACAGGGATTTAATCTGAAGAAAATCAAGTTATCAAAGTCAAGTCATGAAGAAACGTCACGGAAGTTAGTCACTCATGAACCAGACAATACATTGAGTGTCAACATTGAAGTGGTGGAATTGATTCATAATTTTCAAAAGATTTTCAGAAGAATGGTTGTTGTTCAAGAGTAGTATTAATTCTCTATTAATTAATTAAGTCATATAATTTAATTAAGAAAATAAATTATATCTGCAAAGATTAATTTATTGATTAATTGAATTAATTGATTAATCAATTCTGAATTAATATTATGAATTTTTAGAATTGATTTTGAATTTATATTCAATATTAATTCAGCATGACAATCAATTCAACTGGTATGACAATCAATTGTCATACCGAAAGTCATGATAGTTCAAATGGATTGTCATACCGAAAGTTCTACCAGCTATGAAATTGTCTTGCTAGTTCAACAGATTGTCATGCCGATTGTCTTGCTAGTTCAAGCAATTGCCATACCGATTGTCTTGCTAGTTCAACAGATTCTCATGCCGATTGTCATGCCAGTTCAAGCAATTGTCATACCGATTGTCTTGCCAGTTCAAGTGGATTCTGTTGATTGAATTATAAAAGAAACGAAGCAGCAGACATTCAAGACATTGATTAAAAATTCAACAGACTTCAACCACTTCAAGAACAAAAGAAAAGCAGCAACATCAAAATATTTCATCTCTCAACTGCATTCAAGATCATTAATTTCTAGTAACTAAAGTTAAATCCAAACCACTAGAAATCATTCTCTTGTTCTTGTGTAACTATCCAGCGGATCAAAAACCCTAGAACTTAATCTCAAATTGCTTCTAACATTTGATCTTTTTATTGCAAAAATAGAAAAAGTTCATGTCGAATTTATTCTAGATTTGTGATAATTTATTTGAGATTAATCCCTTGTAATCGAAACCGTTGTTGTAACACCTTTCAAGTTTAATAATAGTTTTATTTAACTTGAATTTTGTTTCACTTTTTTATTCCGCATTAAATTCGATTAAACGGTATATTTTGTATTCACCCCCCCTTCTACAAACATATTGGGACCTAACAATCTGTATAATGTTTTAACTACCGATTCCTTTATAAACACAGGGCGCGCCTTCCCGGGATCAATGAGCGCGCCTATTTCCTTTGCAGTAAGGAATTATGCCTTATCTTTTCCTTGATTTTAGCAATTATGTAATAATCTTGTCCACTTGACCCGTGTTTGACCTAAATAATATTTATACCAAGTTTTAGGCATAAGGAATTGATAACTTAACTATAAGAATTATTAGATAAATGAGTTATAAGACCAAGTACATCCCCGTGGGAAACAATAGTATTATTTATAAAGAAAAAAGGATGGAAGCATGAGGTTATGTATTCACTATCGAGAACTCAACAAATCGACGATCAAGAACAAGTATTCGTTATCAAGTATTGATAATTTATACGACCAATTGAAAAGAGCAAGATATTTCTCCAAGATTGATTTAAGATCTAGTTATTACATATTAAAGATCAAGTCTGAAAACATCTCGAAAATGGCGTTTCATACAAGATAAGGACATTATAAGTTTCTAGTTATGTCGTTGGGATTGACAAATGCACTCGCCGTTTTCATAGACCATATGAATAGAGTTTTTAAGATGTATTTGAATAAGTTTATTATTGTTTTCATCGACAACATCTTGATTTGCTCAAAGGGAAGAAGAACACGCGGAACATCTAAAAATAACACTCAGAATTCTTATTAAAGAAAAGTTTATGCTAAGTTCTCAAAAAATGAGACTTTTTGATTTCAGATTTTGTAAGAATTTGGCTGTTGAGTTGTAATTTTTTTTAAAAATCATGCTATAATTATAAAATTGAGCCATTAATTATATAATTGTTTATTTATTTTCTTTATTTTTTTCTTCACTACTATTATGAATGAATCCTTTCAAAATATACAAATCAAAATTATTCACGTCAACAAATCAGAAAAAAATGAACTAAAATAAATCATAAAAAACACATAATACTTTAACAGTGGGAAAAAAACAAAACATAATAGACCTGTACTTTTTAGAAACCCAAATGAATCGGGTCGGATCCGTAAAACCTCAAATCTGGTGTAAAAACCCCAAAATGCCTAAAAATATAAACAAATATAAACCCCTCTCTTCAAATGCGCACTTCTTAGCTGTAAACTCTAAACAAAATCACCAAACCATGAAGTACTCTCGCTTAATTACTAAAGCTCTACACTATTCAATCAAACCCATTTCACAAAACCCTAACCCTAATTTCCCCAAATCGATTTTTAACTCACCCATTTTCAAGAACTCACCTTTAACATCAAGAACTGTGTTTTCGCCACGTGGGTATTCAACAGGATCGAAATTTGTACCATCTGAGAATTTTTCATCGATTATAGATGAGATAACAGGGCTCACACTTGTCGAAATTTCCGACTTGACTGATTTGTTGAGACAGAAGTTAAATGTGCAAGATATGCCTGTGATGGGTGTTATGATGCCTGGAATGGGGCCTGGAATGAAGGGTGCGGGTGCGAGAGGCGGGGGAGTTGCGGCGGAGAAAGTGGTGGAGAAGACTGCGTTTGATTTGAAATTGGAAGGCGGGTTTGATGCTTCGGTGAAAATCAAGATTATTAAGGAAGTTAGGGCTTGTACTGATTTGGGGTTGAAGGAGGCGAAAGAATTGGTGGAGAAAGCGCCCACTTTGTTGAAGAAAGGAGTTACGAAAGAGGAGGCGGAGAAGATTATTGCCAAGTTGAAGGAGGTTGGAGCAAAGGTTTCGATGGATTAAGGTACATTTGGTTGCCCTTTGTGAAATTTGTTTTTAGTTTATGTTTATACAATGAATTTGAAATAGGTGAATTTTGGGTTGAATGAATGTGTATGAAATTTAAAGTGAGCATAAAGTCAGATTATACCGGATAGCTGTGATGCTTAGACAGTTGAAGTAATTAGCTGCAGGAAATCGTACTAGGTGCTTCCTTCTTCCTAGATATAAAAATATATGTAGCTAGGTAACCAAGGGTACCAGTACAGTGCATGTTTGATTTTATTTGTTTGTTAAAACTTGCTGATTGTACTTACGATTTACGAATGCTAATTGTTTATTAAGACATGTGGAATTTGATTAAGATCTGGTGTTCAAAAGTTTGATTTTTGATGATCGTGATATTAATTTCATTGTGTTATAGATACGCTGAGATGAATTGGACTTGTGGATGACATATCATCAGTATACATGTTGCACTTCATATGGTTGTTGCACAGTTTGTTAATTATTAGAGGGGATATGTGTTTCTGTCATAACGAGTTGAAGAATGTAATGATAGTAGATGCATATTGGTCATTCTCTCACCACATCAGGGCTAAAAGCAACAATAATATCACGCATAGGTTACAATCTTCTCATTTAAGATCAATGTGCTCACTAATTTAACATATTCATCAGACAGCTTTAATGATCATTTTTTTATCTTCTCTTGATGTTTTTTTGAATAATAAGGCAAACTTCATTAACTTAAATTATCCAAAACAATGGATGCAACATCAGGAGGTAGTGTATCCTGTCTGAAACTACAGTCAGCCTCAAGCAGAGAAGCCCGCGCCAAAGAGTGTGCGACCTTATTTTCAGACCGTTTTACAAAATGCAGAAAAAAAGAACTGAATCCAGACATTAATGCCTTGCACTCTAAGAGAACACAACCTTAAGGAGAGGCCATGTGTTTACAATTGTTCAAGTCAGTAACGATGGCAAGGCAATCAGATTCCACCATTACTTTCGTCCATTTGTTCTTGATCCAGCTCAAATATTCGTTGATACCAAGAGCTTCTAAAGTGCGTGGCTGCGGTTTTCCTTAACGACTTGCAATCAGAGCTCCCAAAACCAAACCAGTAGCAGATCTTGCTACCATTCCAAAGCCAAATCTTCCTTCATTATCATAAGTAGCTCCATCAACATTAACTTTGCTCGTGGGAAGTTCTGGTGTGGTCTAATGCTCAACTCCTTCCCTATTAAACTCTCTGGTTTGGTTAGAATAATAAACTTTTTCTGAGCATTACGCCAATCAACAAAGTTTAGTTTTGCTAATGAAACTACTTCATCCAAGGCAGGAAACTTAGCCTTCCAAACCAACTTTTTCTATGCATCCATATAGACCAACATATCATTGCAGCCTCAATTTTATTAGTTTTATCCTATACCTTAAGGCCCTCTTCAATTCAATCTGCAAACATCATAGCATCTGCACCTAGGATAGGGGCCCGAGAAACTTGCCAGCACTCCTGGGAAAACGGATACTGTAACAGCACGTGAAGAATGGTCTTTGGTGTAGCATTACAGGAGGGAAAGTAGTAACCGTAGGTACATGTTTGAGGTTCAAGTGAAATCGAGTCGGTAAACAATTAGTACAGGCTCTTCACATAAAATTTTGAACTTTGGATGGTATCTTTAGTTGCCAAAGATTTCTCCAAAAGCCTGAATTAGCTGCTGACCAATTGTGGCGCCCTCCAAACCCGGGTCAGAAGTTTGGGGTCCACAACACACACACCATATATAAACCTGCTTATGACAATAATAACAACAATAATAATATGCAATGACCCTACTTACCTTTATCCACGGATCGCAACTGGTTAAAGTATGCACACAAGCCACAACTTACTTATATTACAAATGTTCAAACTTAACTTTCTGTTCCTCTTTCACCTTAATCAAAGCAAATGACTTCTCTATCTCCTTTAACCAAACTCTCGCTTCGATCGGGTCGAAAGAACCTTTGAATTCCGGTGGATTCACCGCCTGAAAAGTCTTAAAAGTTACCTGAGGGTTGGTTTGTCTTTGCTGCTGTTGAGTCAGATGGTTTGTTGAGCCAAGATCTGGAGAATCTGGGCTACTGTTGGGTCTATGGAACCTGGATTTGCATTCTGGTTATTGTTGTCTTGATTGTTGTTGTTGTTGTTGTTGTTGGTTTCTTCATTCTGGTTGGTAGAACGGGTATTTCTTCTGGGAGGCATTTTCTGTAAAGAATCAAACAACGTATTTAGCCTTTAAATCAAATCCTTTTTATGAAAAGTTTTTGTAAAACAGAAATATCTCTTTTTGAAAACAGTTGAACTAAGTAAATTGCATGCTTCTTTACAGAATATAAACAGTTAAGGGGGATAGGGTACATGGTATAACAAAGGTTGATAACATGTGCAATAAATAAAGTAAGATAAAGCAGGTGCAGTAATATAAATGGGAATACTGGAAAAGAAAATGTACTGATATATATATATATATATATATATATATATATATATATATATATCAAAGTTTTGGTAGTACAAGCGTGAAAACGCTTCAACAAAAGCAAAAATGGTACAACAAGACACTAATCAACAAGTCTAGTCTATATATACAAACCAAAAGTCTGCTGATACACACTAATGTACATATAAAAACTAACACAACAACTCTGGCTCAGCATCTCTGTCTCTGCATCTAGCTCCAGGGAAACTCTGGCCAACCAAGCCTCTCAAGATCCTCCATCACCTCTCTGGCCCAGCCCATAAAAGCACCAGGACCTGCATACTCACAAATAGCTCCATGCAATCTAGCCTCAAGAACTCTCCGAGTCACATGAATCTCCTCTCGAAGCTCCCGCGCACTCCTGTCAACATTTATAGTCCTCACAATGTGCTGTAGCTCCTGAATTTGTGCCAACAGGGCCTCTCGCTCCAAAAGAAGAGCCTCATACCGATAGTAAGGAACATGGTGTGGGGTAGACTGTAATGGTGAACCCGCAACTGAATGCCCAGTAGAATCAGAATCAGCAGGTGGGGGTCCTCGGATAGGTGCCCTCATACCAGGAGGTGGAATAGCTCGCTGTGGTACAACTGTCACAACAGGAGGTAGTATAGCCAACACCGGTGGAAGAGTAGGACGTGGATCAGATGAAGGTCCTCCGACTGAAGGTTCAGAATGATCAGCTGGTACTGGAATAAAGGAATCTGCCATCGTTGCTATCTGAAAATCATATCGCAAGATAAGAATCTCGAATCATGTCACGAAACATACTAACACCTATTATTCAGTCGCACTCAACCTCTAGACGTTCTATCTTTCCATTCCTTACTTCTAACCCTAACCCTATATCTATTCCCGACAATCTAGGTTTGGTATCAGAGCTACAGGTTATAAGTCACTGACACAAGCCTAGATTGTCGGGAAATGGGTAGAGGGTTAGGATTAGAAGGAATGGAAAGATAGAACGTTGAGAGGTTGAGTGCGACTGAATAATAGGTGTTAGTATGTTTCGTGACACGATTCGAGATTCTTATCTTGCGATATGATTTTCAGATAGCAGCGATGACAGATTCCTTTATTCCAGTACCAGCTGATCATTCTGAGCCTTCAGTCGGAGGACCGTCATCTGATCCACGCCCTGCTCTTCCACCGGTGTTGGCTATACTATCTCCTGTTGTGACAGTTGTACCACTGCGAGCTATTCCACCTCCTGGTATGAGGGCACCTATCCGAGGACCCCCACCTGCTGATTCTGATTCTACTGGGCATTCAATTGCGGGTTCACCATTCCAGTCTACCCTACACCATATTCCTTACTATCGGTATGAGGCCCTTTTTTTTGGAGCGAGAGGCCCTGTTGGCACAGATTCAGGAGCTACAACACATTGTGAGGACTATAAATGTTGACAGGAGTGTGCGGGAGCTTCGAGAGGAGATTCATGCGACTCGGAGAGTTCTTGAGGCTAGATTGCATGGAGCTATTTGTGAGTATGCAGGTCCTGGTGCTTTTATGGGCTGGGCCAGAGAGGTGATGGAGGATCTTGAGAGGCTTGGTTGGCCAGAGTTTCCCTGGAGCTAGATGCAGAGACAGAGTTGCTGTGTTAGTTTTTATATGTACATTAGTGTGTATCAGCAGACTTTTGGTTTGTATATATAGACTAGACTTGTTGATTAGTGTCTTGTTGTACCCTTTTTGCTTTTGTTGAAGCGTTTTCACGCTTACCAAAACTTTAATATATATATCAGCACATTTTCTTTTCCAGCATTCCCATTTATATTACTGCACCTGCTTTATCTTACTTTATTTATTGCACCTGTTATCATCCTTTGTTATACCATGTACCCTATCCCCCTTGACTGTTTATATTCTGTAAAGAAGCATGCAATTTAGTTAGTTCAACTATTACAACTGTTTTCAAAAAGAGATATTTTTGTTTTAAAAAAACTTTTCATAAAAAGGATTTGATTTAAAGGCTAAATAAGTTGTTTGATTCTTTACAGAAAATGCCTCCCAGAAGAAATACCCATTCTACCAACCAGAATGAAGAAACCAACAATCAAGACAACAATAACCAGAATGCAAATCCAGGTTCCATAGACCCAATAGTAGCCCAGATTCTCTAGATCTTGGCTCAACAAACCATCAACCTGACTCAACAACAGCAAAGACAAACCAATCCTCAGGTAACTTTTCAGGCGGTGAATCCACCGGAATTCAAAGGTTCTTTAGACCCGATTGAAGCGAGAGTTTGGTTAAAGGAGATAGAGAAGTCATTTGCTTTGGTTAAGGTGAAAGAGGAACAAAAAGTTAAGTTTGTAAGAATGTTTTATATCCAGATGTAAGTTTAAATAGTTGGGATTTGGAACGTTTGTAATATAAGTAAGTTGTGGCTTGTGTGCATACTTTAACCTGTTGCGATCCGTGGATAAAGGTAAGTAGGGTCATTACATATTATTATTGTCATAAGCAGGTTTATATATGGTGTGTGTTGTGGACTCCAAATTTCTGACCCGGGTTTGGAGGGCGCCACACCAATTACCTTTCATAACTTGCGGCAAACAATATGAACTTTTGACAGAAAACAGACCAGATTTCCCCTTTAACGAGTACCAGGAATCTTGCTTAATGCTATTGCTTTTCAAACCATAGCTTGATCTCCGTCATCAAGAGCAATAAGCTAAAATGTCGCCATCATATTCCACAGCATTCGTCTTCATCAAGGATTCAACAGTGCTGTCAATAAGAGCAGGATGATTAGACTGAATATACGGATTTAGATCATCAGCTAGCCAAGGATCTTTCAGAATACTAACTTGATTTCCTGACCCAATAGCTCTTCTAGCATCCGCCCGAACCAAAGATTGGGACTCTAGGACACTTCTTCAAATGTAACTGGGACTATTCCCTAAGGTAGCATGTAAGAACGACCCAACAGGATAATATCGGGCTTTAAAAATTTTACTCACCAAACTATCTTCATGAATTAAAAGACTCCACCCTTGTTAAGCAAGCAAGGAAGTGATGGCAGAAAAACATTTTTGGATGTTGGTTAACAATAGTGCTGATTAGTTGCTTTTTAATCGAGTGAAAGCATGATTTATTTTATTTATGTACAATATTTTTGATGATTAAAGGTGTACAATATATTTAATTTCTGTGAACTGAGGTCCACAGTCAAGATTCTTTGGTGGAGCCGTGCCTTCAAATTTTGACAACTTATAATTGACCAAAACCTAACCTTTTGACTGTTGTTTCTGCTTTTTAGGGGTTTCTTTGCATAAAGAGAATGTTGGCTATCGATATATACACTTGTGATGAAATCAAGCGACTTGAGCAATCTTTAGTTTTTTAGTTTTTGAGTGCATAGATGCTATTGCAAAAATTGGTCATATAATATATTACATGGCAGTTCTTCATATTATATTTCCTTATGTGGTTCCCAGTCCATCATTGAAATTTGCTTCAGTTATACGACTTCTTCAACTGTTGCGCATATTTTAGCATGTCCAAGTCTTCTGTCTCCTATATAAATGAATTAAAATCTGCACTCATTTGACTTATTTTTTTTAAAACTTCGGAAATAGCTATAGCTAGAACTAGTATGTATAATGTCCTACTGTTGTTCAGAATACTATAGCTAGAAGTCTCAACGTTGTTCACTTAATTTTTATTATTTTTGGTACTTGGTACAGTCTAGAGGTGCTGGATCTAGGGTAGACATCAGTTCAGGATTTAGGGTATACATCAATTCAGATAAGAAGTCTCTCGCATAATATTAAACTCCCAGTAACTCATCTTGTGGATATTGTCACCACATATTGGCTTTATTATGCTTGTAGCTTGTTTAGTTACTCACAGTGTATATTTTTGTATTTAGCAATTTTTTTTTTTTTGTATTTTTGATGATCAGATATCAAATTAACTAATTGCTATAGAAATCTTACTAGGTGCTTCCTCCTTCCTAGATATAAAAATATACTACATAGCTAGGTGACCATCGGCACTAATATGGTGCTTACAAAGTAGAGGGGCATGAAAATAAAAAGGGTTAATCATCATCTGTTAAGTTAATGCATAATGTATTTAATATATTTAAGAAATAGAGAAGCTATCTATATTTGGAAGTACCTGAAATACTAGTACATCAGTTCCGCAGCTGATTTTAGAGCTTCTTCAGTATGTCTCGGTTTTTGGTGAAATTCATATAATTTTTTGAGTCTTTAGAATATGTTTGGTTTCATTTATATTAGACTCGGCACCTCGGGTACTAATACTAGTAACATGTACTTAAACCTTGCATTTTCTTTAAAAAAATAAAAAAAATCCTTGCATTTTCTGCTGAAATTTTAACTGATAGCTGTAAATTGTAATGTTTTTTTTAACGAATAAATTGTAATGTTAAAAACATTGGCTTCTATCAATTGTGAAACAATGATCGACTTGGTGCTGATGGCAGTCACTTTCGGTCAGAATTTAGGAGCGATTCCTAGTTTCTTTATAATTGAAGAACACGTCATTTCTGTTTAATCCAGAGTAAGACTAATGAGTTATCAAATGGAGGCGGGAGTTTAATTGTGGGGATGGGAGAAGTATTTATAGTCTATGGCTCTTTCTTAGAATGCAAATTTTCAATTACAATATGCAATATGTTTATGTAAAAACAAAAACAATAAAAATTTTATTTGCAGAGATTGTAGCCCAGGAATTAGGAACATGCATCTACTTCAATTGATAAAAACTCTAATCGTCTTTGTTCTTAATAGTATTATTCCCGTTATGTTTAAGTTATTTTTTACACTCATCTTAATTAGCAAAAGTTATCCTTTTAGAGGATGTAATTGACAGTCATTACTTATAAATTTCTGTTCTGCACTCTATATATTTTAGAGAATTTCCTGCAGTAGCAGTTGGCTGGATCTTTAATGTACCTACTTCATGTATTTACGTGTGTTCCCTTTTATTGTGTTGGTTGTTTAGTTTGAATGATTAACAACCGGAAAGGCATTATTGTTGATAAATCATTTAGTGTAATTTCAGAATTTCTTTTGTTGATACCATGATCATCACTTCCTGATGCTTTATGTTCAGGCTTGTTGTCAAGTGAAAGGTTATAATTTCTTCAGCAGCAACTGTACCGGACACTGTATCATGTTTTGCTATGTTGACGGTCAGCATTGGAGTATTCTTGGTTAAAATCCTTTTTGAGCTTTGCGGTTACTCGTCAAAGCACGATACCTATTCCTAATCTAGTTAGCATTGTTTACTTATAAAATTTTCTCTAGATTCCTAGTGAACAGTACAAATTGGACGATGAGTTGTAATAGACGAAAGTGGTCAAAATTTACCTCAGTTCCAGCTTTTAGCCTTTACGTTTTCAATAAACATTTCAAATTCCACATGGCTACTGCAGTGGAGTAGTGAACTCTGTTAATACTATGCTTTTGCAGTATAATGAAAAGAATACAAACCACACAAGGAGACGTTTTATTCTATTGCACCGGCAATCGGGAACCCTCCTAAACGTGTTCCTCGTTTCAAACGCATTAAAATTGTTAAACACCCTCTTTCAGTTATCTCTGGCCAAATAATTGAACATGGTTTTTATTTTCTAAATAAACATGGATATTTTTTATGTTGAAATTTTAAAATGTAAATCTCTAAATTACATTTACAAAGTGACACTAATAATTTATTTTCTTATCCATTAATGTTAAACTTTAAAATGACCAACTTAATCCAGCAATTAATAAATAATCGTATCATTTGCGTGGGCCAATTTGTGGCTTAAGAAATGATTAAGGTATGCGGTAAAAAACTAAAAACTAAAAAAGTAGCAACAACATTTTTCTTAGATAACAAGCTGGGAATATTTCCGCACAAGTTCTGTAATACAACTTGGCTTTGTAATTAAAAAAAGCAACGTGATCGATTAATTAGGCAAGTATTGTGTAATTGTAGTAATAGGTAATATATGACGGCGTCACCGTCGGTGGATTGGCAGTGGGAGAATGCCATTGCCGGCTCTGCCGCCGGTATGGTCACTGTTTCTTTCTCCCATCCCCTCGACGTCGTTCGTACTCGCTTCCAAGGTTTCCTCTCTCTCTCTCTCTCTGTTCTCTCCCTCCCTCCCTTCTCTCTCTCTCTCTCTTCTCTCTCTCCCTCCCTACCTCTCTCTCTCTCCCATCTCTCTCTCTCTGATTGATTAATATGTTCCGCAGTTAACGATGGACGAATATCTAATCTTCCGACGTACAAGCATACTCCTCACGCTCTTTTCAATATTGCTCGCACCGAGGTCTCCTCCCTCTCCTCTGCTCTCACATTAAGGATTTTAGAATTTTCATATATTTAGGCATATATTTTCAGTTGTAATTCAACTTATTATATATATTTGTGACTAGTATTCTTTTTTAGATTAGTCGAATTTAGCAGCTCAGATTAAATTTGTATATTGAAACAAATGAACAATTGAAAATTATAAAATTTGCCTATTTAATATCACAAATTTTTATTCTATTCACCCGGCTTCATTTCTTCAAATCAAACATCGGTAGGGATGACTGTGTCTTGAATAATAATGTCTAACATGTACATATATTGTCCAGCTTAATTTTTTGGTATAGTTAGAGTTTGCTTATTACTTTCTTATGTACTCATATTACTGTAAAGACATCTAGGATTTGTCAAATATCATTCGTTAAGTTCTATAAGCTATTATGCTTGTTCCATATTATCATTTCCCCAAATCTTGGAACAAAAAAAATCTTATACACTAATTTGAATAATTGAAACCTTTCAATTTACTTCTGGCTAGTATAGCATAGTTAGTTATTCTCATTTGTAACTGTAGACAGTGTCAACATGTGTGTGCTTTGGCTTATCTATGTAGCGTGTGCATAGGCTTATATTTGTAGTGTTTGTTGTGATATGTTGTTGGTATTTGAAGTTTGTGTGTCACGTAAAGGCATTATTTCAGATTTTGTTTAAATAACCATTTTCTGGAGGTACAGCATATAAGCAGTGGTTTGTTTTACTATAAGTGATTGATTTTTTTTGTTTTTCCTCTTTCTTCCAGGGTTTTAGAGGACTTTATGCAGGGTTTTATCCTGCAGTCCTTGGTTCAACAGTTTCCTGGGGTTTGTATTTCTACTTGTAAGTTCCTAAATCCTGCTCATAGTTGTACATGATGCATGTTCATCAAAGAGGACATTCTATGCCGTGTGGAGTATATAACTGTTTTGAAATTTCAGTTGCCTAAACAATTTTGAGTGTGCCCTGCTCTGCGATATGTGCTCATATAAACGTGTATATATCTGTGGCCTGTGGATTCTATTCTTGTATGCAGCAGTATCTATTTTTGGAATCTCACTGTTGATAATAGAACTTATCTTATAGATTAGTGAGGAACTAGCAATGGGAATGATGCACACACATGCGTGACAAGAACACCTTTTGTTTAATTAAGAAAGATTTATATACAATCACTACATCAGATTAAAGTTGTAAGAAGTTTAGGGAGGAGTAAAAAACTAACTGCTGTTCAGTGCTTTTGTTGTTTGTCTAACAGCTATCATTTCTCTGTGTAGATTTAGAATTTAGATTTTTTCTAATGTGAAATTTATAATATAATACATAACAAGATTTACTGTCCAAAGATATTCTTTGTTCTAAAATTTGGATTATGCAGAGAATTACTCGGGTGAGAACTCCGGGTCTTTCATCTTTCTAAATCAATTCGAAGAAATTGGGTCAACATGGGATATCGGAAAAATCGATAATATGCGGAGACTTTGGGTCAAAACCGTTTTTTTACAAAAAAACCTTAGAAATAATAATTAATTGCAGTGTTAGATGTTTTTCTAAATTTTTTTGGGGAATAAAATTAGATTCTAACTTTGCCAAAATATAAATGAGTTAGATTCTAATAATTGTATTATGAAGTTTTTGACATTAAACTGAGTAGTCGACATTTCATTTGCCATTTGAAGTTTGTCATGTTACAAAACTATTTATTTTGTAAAAGAAATTTTGTCAGATATATTTGGTAATTCTATATGTATAGAGACTTATAATACATCTAATTTTAAAACTAAGTTTCCTATTAATCCGAGTTATTGTTATGCGAGACCCTACCTGATTTTCGATTTTTGGAATTTTTTTTATAGTGTGCTTTTGCCTTTACTCTGAAGTACTATGTTCGTAATTTTGTTGCTTTTAAGTGGAGAATTATCTTTCATTAACTTACAAATTTCTTTCCTTGTTCTATTTTAGCTATAGTAAAGCCAAACAAAGGTATTTAGGTAGCAGAGAGGAGCTAACTCCTGGCCTTCATCTTGCTTCAGCTGCAGAAGCAGGAGCATTGGTTAGTAAGTAAATAAATGGTTTGGCTGCATTAAGGAATGGAAACAAATATGTGGTATTGCAATAACAACTTGGGGGTTTTGCAGGTCTGTTTATGCACCAATCCAATTTGGCTTGTGAAGACAAGATTGCAACTTCAGACTCCTCAGCAGCATACCCAACCATATTCTGGCTTTCATGGTCTGTGCTCCCTCCTATATATATTAGATATTCTTTTTGTTTTGCGAGCTGTTATTAATTTGGCTCAGATACTTCCATTTAGACATCCACACTGCTCTACACAAAACTTAGATTATCAATAGAATGTAGTACAGTTGAAACTCGTCTTTCTTTGTCCTAGTAATTAGTTACAAGTAAATTTTAGCATTTTACACAACAATCTCTTTCTCTTATATTATCTGTTTGAGTTTTTTTTTAACTTTCAGGTGCTATAAGAACTATATTAAAAGAAGAAGGGTGGAGGGCCCTTTACAAAGGACTTGTTCCTGGACTTTTTCTGGTTAGATTTGTTAGCCCTTCAATTTTGTATTGTTTTATGTTGTCTGTTGTAATGTGCTGTATTAGTCAAGTTCACTGAGTGGTATACCTTCTAACAAGCTCACGAAAGGCCTCTCTGCTATTAATAAAGTTTATCTTAGCTGCTTGGTGTTTTCTTGCCCCCGTATATTTTTTTTTATTGTTGACTGCAACTTTCTGTTCTACTTGATAGCTTCTTTCTAATAAAAGCTGGGTTAAAATATGTCAGCATTACGGATTATTTTTCTTTTCAGCAGGTTACCCATGGTGCTATTCAGTTCACGGCATACGAGGAGCTTCGTAAAGCTTTTGTCAACTACAGGTCCGAAAATGGTGAGACAAATTTGAGTAGTGATAATCTGTTGGTACGTTAGCCCTCTCTTTCGAAGCTTTGGATTACTTGGATACTTAAATAAAATAGATTGTCTTCACTAGGATATGAAATTATGCCTAATATTCATATATTATTTATGTATGGTATAGTTGTGATTTTTATCGGTAGAATTAGAGGATAATAGCACCAAAAGGCAGGATTTGTATGTGCACTATCCGAACCCTAAACTTATTGCATTTATTGGTAACTAGCTAACGTCAAGTGACATATTTACTGCAGAGTTCCGTTGACTATGCAACACTAGGAGCTTCCTCCAAATTAGCGGCCGTTCTTGTGACATACCCATCACAGGTTTCATATGAATATACTACCTTCTGCTCTTTCCTTGTCCAGAAAAGATGAGAGCTAATTTCAGTTAAATTTGTGGCTAGTCTGCTAAAATTGTGTTATATTTCTTAATTTTAGGTCATGCGTGCCCGATTGCAGGTACGGGAATATTCTTCTTTCCCTCCCTAATTATAGTTTCATAGTTTCTTATGTTCTCCTTAAGTTAAAGTAAACTTGGTTATTCTTCTCATGTGCTGATCTTGTGCATAATGTAGCAACGACCGAACATAGATGGTGTTCCGAGATATGCCGATAGCTGGCATGTTATAAAAGAAACTGCAAGGTACATATTTAAAATGGAAAGTCACATGTCAAAGGAAAACGACTTTAGTGTCTCCTCTACTTCATGTACAACCTTTATTGCCGATAAACTAATTTAGCATTCAGGAGCTTTAGGTGTTTCGTGTTTTAGTAACCAAATTACGTGTCCTGTTCAAAATATAGGTTTGAAGGTTTTCGAGGTTTCTACAAGGGTATCACAGCCAACTTATTGAAAAATGTCCCTGCGGCTTCATTGACATTTATAGTTTACGAGAATGTTTTAAACACACTGAAACTGGCGAGGGTGAACGACTGACGGTAAATGCAAAAAAGAAGAGGGGATTAACATTATTTAATTCATGGTTTTAGGCTGGTAGGTGTTCATTATTTGTTTTAGTAGATGGTTAGCAATAATGTATGCATTCCATTGTTCGCATTTCCAAAGCTAAATATGAGATATAGTCATGATGTAGCAATAGGAACAACAATTGTAATTTCTGAGCCAAAATTATGAAATGGATGTGTTTTTTTAGTGCCAAAGCAAGATATAATATGTAGAAGACTTAATTGCATTTTGTATACCCGAATAATGTTAATTTTGTACGGAAATGGCTAAAATTTTATTCATGTCAATGTGATCGTTAAATTTTAATTTTTTTATAATGTAGGGCTCCGTATTTCAGCCATTAAATTTTTTGTTAAATATTAACAGATGCAGGGTTAAAATTGTCAAAACATGTTTAAATTATTATAATGTGCACATATATTGGTTTTTTTTAATTTTTTTATGCTAAACATGTTATTTGGACTCAAATTTTTTTATGATAGCTTAATCGGAGTTCTACTAAGCACTAGTAAAAAGTTAAAATTTATTTAAGAAATTTTTAATTTATTAAAAATATTTCGGAATAGCTTATTAGAAAAATGTATATATAAAAATTATTCTTTAATTCCTTTTTTATGATGAACAAATGTTTTTGACTTGCAATTTTTATGATAGCTTATTCAGCATCCTAGTAGTACTAGTAAGTATTTTGGATTTATATAAGAACTATTTAATTTATTAAAAATTAAACAAAAAAGGCTTACGTAATAAAAAAAAATCATCTTTTATGCTTAAAATAATTTTTCGACTTAAAATTTTTTTATGTCAGGTTAATCTGTGTGTCATAAAACACTAGTAAAAATTTGGGATTTATTTAAGATATTTTCAATTTAATAAAATCATTAAAAGACGAATATATATATATATATATTATAATTATATAAGTGGTTTTTAACAAATATATCCCTGAATTTATTAATATTTGATTAAAAATTTAACGGCTAAAGGGCGGAGCTCCTACGTTATAAAAAATTAAAAATTTAGTCATCACATTGCCATGAAAAAAAATAGGCATATTCATGTAAAATTATTATTATTTAGGTATACAAAATGTAATTAAATCTATGTAGAATGGTAGATAGAGAAAAACATATATAATTACCCATTTTCTTTTCCATATAATAAATTATTTCACATTTTCTTGTACCATAATATAATTCTTATGTTCCTATATATCAAATGCCAGCAAAAAAAAGAGAAAAATAGTTTGCAAAATTTTATAAATTTGGATGCGTAGATATATATGCAAGAGAAGAAATATCTGCTGGTTTGACAAGAAAAAAGGCAAAAAATTAAAAATAATTTTTCATTTTGTGATTCATTACTATTGCACAGTAAGTGCTAATTTGAATTAAATTTTAATGCATGAACATCTTATAATTTTTTTTATTAAAATAATTGAAATGTTAATTTTCAAAAGATTTTTTTTATCATAAAAATGGAAGAAAAGAAACCCGACCCGGATGACCCATATTGCAAGCAAAACCCGTTTAAGCCAGCAGCACCCTATCCATCAAGAACATGATATTTTATAATTACATAACCCACTTTGTCTAACCTCAAAATCAAATAAAAATGGCGTCTTCTTCTTCCTCATCAGCACTCATCACCTCAATTTTCAATTACAAACCCCATTCCTCTACAATACTACGTCGTATCAATCTCCATCGTCGATTCTTTAATACCCTTATCTCTTCTTCTTCAAGAACCCTTGGTTGTAATGCTTCAGTCTCTTCTGGACCGCCCAAGATTAGGCCTTTTTCACTCCATTTCTCAAGAAATTTATCACAATCAAGCCCAAATAGTCTTTTGAAGAAAAATGAAGAAGGCCCATCTCTTCATCACTTCATTTCTCAAGCTGCTTTGGCTTCTACTGAGCCCCATATTGCTCCTTTGTATGCTCTCTCTCTCTCTCTCTCTCTCTCTCTCTCTCTCTCTCTCTCCCCCCCCCTGTGTGTGTGATTCTTGTATTCACCATTTGTTTAAATTGGTGATTAAATTACGTAAAGTATGTAATTTTAAAATTGGTTTTTACAATGTAATTAGGCTTATAATATAACCAGTGATGTATGTATAGATATATAGGATTACGATATCGATTATTGGTAACCCAAATTGCCCAATGGTTTTAGTGATTGTACATTATTATTACAGGTGAACTGTAGTTACTGTAAGGGTGATTTATTGTAATGCTATTTTTATAATTTTAGGTTGACTTGTATTTAGTTCCGAGAGTTGCCAGGTTAAAATGTTTTTTTTAGTGGGACGTTACTCTCTCTGTCTATATACATTCATTCATACAGAGATTATTAGCTCGGCTTCATTGCCAAGTAGTAAATGCTTGCTAAATATGAAGTAAGATGTCTTTGTAGAAATATTTTTCAGTTGTTGGTTTCATGATGATTTTAATACTTTTCTTTGGTGCAAATCTTCATAGGTGCATGTTAATAATTCGTAGGTCAAATCTGTGAGTTCATAAGTTTCATTTTATTTTTTCTTTTGATTTATTTGTGATTATAGATGTTAATTATGTCTTTGTTTTTTAAGTATTCGCCCATTAATTAGACTAAATAGAGAAGTATTAATGACACACTAATTTTAATGACTAAACAACAATAGAAGTGTGAGAAGACAGACTAGAATCATGCAAGTATATGGTTTACTATAACATTTGGTAATTTTTTGGAAGGATTCGTGAACTCTACAAACTAGAAGTTGCTAATTTAGATTTCATTTTCTCTTGCTAGGCCCGTTTCAGTTTCTGAAGTGCTTCCTCAAGGTCGGATATATCATGAAACATATGGTTGTCAAATGAATGTCAATGATATGGAAATTGTATTGTCTGTCATGAAGAACGCTGGCTATAATGAGATTGTGGAGGCCCCAGAGAGTGCAGAGATCATTTTTATCAATACTTGTGCTATCCGGGACAATGCTGAACAAAAGGTGTGGCAGAGACTTAATTATTTTTGGTTTCTAAAGAGGCACTGGAAGAGCAATGTTGCTACTGGGCGATCAGAGTCATTACGTCCTCCAAAAGTAGTTGTTTTGGGATGTATGGCTGAAAGGTTAAAAGAAAAGATATTAGATGCAGAGAAGATGGTGGATGTGGTATGTGGACCTGATGCATATCGTGATTTGCCACGACTTTTAGAAGAGGTGGATTATGGCCAGAAAGGGATTAATACACTTCTTTCTCTTGAAGAAACTTATGCTGATATCACTCCTGTCCGTATCTCAAAGAATTCAGTAACTGCTTTTGTCTCTGTGATGAGAGGTTGCAATAATATGTGCTCTTTCTGCATTGTTCCCTTCACGAGAGGCAGAGAGAGGTCTCGTCCTGTAGAATCTATTGTGAAAGAGGTGGGAGAGCTTTGGAAAGAAGGAGTGAAAGAGGTGACAATTCTTGGCCAGAATGTGAATAGCTACAATGACGCATCTGTAGTAGAAGATGCTGAACCAGGAACCAATTGGAAATTAAGTGAAGGTTTTTCCACCATATCAAAGGTGAAGAAAATGGGCTTGCGCTTTGCTGATCTTCTGGATAGACTTTCGGCAGAATATCCAGAGATGCGGTTCAGATACACATCCCCTCATCCTAAAGATTTTCCAGATGAATTGCTCTATATTATGCGAGATAGGTACAATATCTGTAAAAACATACATCTGCCTGCACAAACAGGAAGCAGTACAGTACTTGAGAGAATGCGTCGGGGATACACACGAGAAGCATACTTAGATCTTGTTCAGAAGATTCGCAGTATCATTCCTGATGTTGGTCTGAGCAGTGATTTCATAACCGGTAAGTGTCAATTTAGGATGCTTTACCTTATGCTGAAGGATATATATGTAACATGAGCTCCACTACACAGCTCGAAAGTGATGAACTCCTATCATCTTGATTGTGAATTCATACTTTCCCCTTTATATTTGTATGGCAGAGAACTTTCTTTCATTTTTTTCTTGTAAACTTTCTCTATTGTGGCTGACGAGCTCAAATCTTATACAGGCTTTTGCGGTGAAACGGAAGAGGAACACAGAGACACGCTAAGCCTTGTTAAGGCTGTTAGTTATGATATGGCATATATGTTCGCATATAGCATGAGGGAGAAAACTCACGCTCACAGAAACTATGAAGATGATGTCCCGAATGATGTAAAGCAAAGGAGGTTGACAGAACTCATTGATACTTTCCGCGAGAGTACAGGCAAGTGTTTTGACTGTCAAATTGGTACTGTGCAACTTGTGCTGGTTGAAGGTCCCAACAAGAGAGCTTCCGACACAGAGCTCATTGGGAAAAGTGATAGGGGACACAGAGTAATATTTGCGAAGATGCCAATCCCGGATCGGGTTGATAATAACGGGAAGCGAGATCCAATAGTTGGTGATTATGTGGAAGTTTCTATACAGAAGTCTACGAGGGCATCACTCTTTGGTGAAGCACTTGCTATAACTAAATTGAGTAGTTTTTATAATATTACGCATGAAGAAGTTGTGGCCTGTGCAAACTGAACGTAAAAGTAAAGCTAATTTTGACGATTTTATAGTCCTTAAGAGTTATTACCTTTGCCATACTACTTAATCATATACTTAACCTTTTCCCTGCTTAAAGATTTACCCAACTTCAGTGCATAGGATGATGTATTTGTTTCATTATAGAATTTAAAAGAACCCATAACATAGAAGAAATTGTAATGATAAATAGATAATGTTCAGCACTGAACCATCAACTAAAAAATTTAAATGTCCATCAAAATTAGATTGACCAGCATGATTAGATGAGTTCTCTAAATAAATATTCGCACGTACCTAAAGGCATAACAAAATACCATATTCAGTGGAATCAAGATTCATGGTAATGAAGGGTGAGTTTGCCCAAGGTAGGTTTAGAAGAGTGTGCTTGAGCAATAAATATGTAATATCTAGAACTTGACGTACTCCAACAGAAACAAAAATCAAGGGCCATTTGCATAAGAAATACAGTGCTTTATAATCCTACATTAAAGATAAGAGATTGTTTCAGCTACTACATTATTATTTGGGGCTTATGATTAGACATAAGAACATATTAGGCAGTAGCAGCCGCCTTCTTCTCTTCCTCAAGCCGCTGTAGTTCTGCTAGTCTGATAGCCCATGCCCCGTCCCTTGCAACGGCAGACATCTTGCGCGCTCTACTCTTTTAATGATTTTCTTCCTTTTTGCTTCTTGCATCAGCACTTTACGTTTCCTTTTCTCCGACTGCAGTCATAACAACATCAGACTAGAGAAAAAGCATTTGTATGCTCTAAATAGAAGGAAAAAGAACTAAGAAATATTCTAAGTAAATTTGTTTATCAATAGACAATTACTTTAAACTAATTGATTAAGTCTGTAAAAAAAATCTATGAAATGAATCATTAATCTTTAAAGTCTTCTTTTGATATCCTTTTCTGTCATTTTTCACTTAAAACGAAAACCAGATACAACCTTAACTACATATATGTCTATACTTACAACAGGCCTCTCCCACTAAACGTGTTAGCAACAAAGCTAATACAATATCAAACATCTATAACTAAGACTTTGGTTAGAAAAAAAATTCAAGAACAGCATTACACAATTGTAAGCATCTTATCTGACTCAAATATTGTTTTACAAGGACACATTAAACTTTACTATTTAACATTTTCAAATCTGTATTTTGGTTACATACACCAACATGACACAAAGATATCATAATGCATTTGTTAAAAAAAACAATCCAAGTCAAATAACATGATGAGAGAACATAATAGCCTGTTCAATACATAAGTTGCGCAAGTTTCCAAGTTGGGTAATTTGCAGAATCATTAACTTTGCAATATGCTATGTCATGATTCAAAATTAATGATCTTTGTAAGTGAAAATAATGTGATAAGTTTGGTAACGGTAAACAGTATAACTGACCAATCCTCAATCACTTTGTAATGTCAAACTAATATGTATTTATGCCTCAACTCTCAGTTAGGGTGCAGTTTTTTTTTGGACTGAAGTTAGGGTACATTTTAATTCTTAATAAAGAAATGTTTGTTATCCATCATGCACATGATTCTCTTCCATCTCCATGAGGTAAAAACAAAACATCACCTTGATGGGAACAAACTTTTGACTTCAAAAGTATGTCCTCAAAGATGAAACCCAACAAAAGTATGGGAGAAAGGATACATATGGAGCCTTGTTAGCGCTAGTGCTCAATGACACACAGCATACCTATAGCTAAGAAAGGGCAGATATTTATAGTCATACTCTAGCAGAGGATAGATATTTGTACAAGAATATGAGAGGAGTCTGGGAAAGGGAAAAGGCTTGGGGTGACTCGAATCTTAGTCAAAATATGCATTCAATACCGGAAGCCACAAACAAAGTCAAACTATCAACTAGTGTCTGTGTGAATATCGACTAAAAATTGTTAAACATCTAAAAAGTTAAATCAACAGTAAAGTCATAATCACTTCAAAACAAATTTACCAAAGAGATAACAAATAATTAACGTTGGAAATAAAAGATTCCCCTATTGCAGTAATCGGTGATCCTCAAGCAGGTCCCTGAGGTTTTTTCAAGTTTGTTGCTCCAAAACCGACAAGGAGCTCTCGAAGATAACCCTTTTCTTGCACCCTCCATTTAATCTGTTCCAGTGCCTCTTCTTCAGTCATCCGACCAGCCTTCTCATCTGTAGGATTTTTATTTTATTAAAAAAACAACATTATGGAATTACCAAACTTCTTTTCCAATGTAATTTTATACAAATTTACGAAGCTATATATTTTCTGACTCATAAGTATCCGATCTAATTATATACAAAATTACGAAACTATGGGCCTGTTTGTTTGCTTACTTATAAGTTACTTCTGACTTATAAGCCCGTAAAAACTTATCGATGAGTGTTTGTCGACCTAACTTATAAGTTAAATTTACAAAGCTGATAAGTGAAATGTTACTAACGACGTACTTTTTCTCAACTTATTTTAATTTTTCGCCTTTTTATTTACTTTAATTTTAAAATATATATTTTAAATGTTAGTCTAATTTAAAATTTATGAATTGAGATAATTATATTTAAAAATTAATTATTTTAGCTCATTTAAGTTAAAAAAATTCAGATTTATAAGTTAAGTTATCCAAACACTTATATACCTTATAAGTGTTCATTTACTTATCACAATTAAATTACTTATTCATTTTAAGTTATGAGTTACTTATTTTAAAATTTCTCAAACGGACACTATATATTTTCCGACTTTTATAAGTTTCCCTTAGTGGGAATCAAATTATCCCAAAGCACAAAATTTATAAAATAATATTCCCTTAGTCTCATATTACTTTTCAACACGCTTTTCAATACTCGTTTAAAGTATACTTCCATAATTAATTTTTAAAAAAAATTCTGAAAAAAAGTTTCATGTTTAAATTTTTATTCAAAAAAAAAACATTACAAAACTATACTTTATTAAAATCTCGAAATACGTGCAAACAGGATACGTAATGCAGGGAACGGAAAGAGTAATAATTAAAACAAAAAAATTAGAGCAGGACCTATTTTGGAATCAATAAGACGCCACTTCATCAGTGCAAATCTCATAATACTTTGTTCGCGAAGGCGTGCTCTTTCAGCCTGCAAGCAAATAATAGCTTCAATTAAAAATCAGATAAATAAAAGAAACGGTAATAACAAAAGAATGATAAATTAAATTGACACCTTTTGCGATTCGGCGTCGGCACCATTTTGTCTTTGATCCGAAGGGTTTTCATTACAGCCCATCTTGTATTAGGGTTAATAGTTAGATAGGAAAGCAGCAAGTTACGAAAGGTGCGTTTGATTTACTTTATTTTCAAGCCCACAAACTACACATATGCCCCACAATTGACCTCATTGGACCGGGCCTCGATCTGTCTGGATGAGACCATTAACGGCTTAAATATCAAATACATCATTTGTTACATTTAAATTTAAATATATCATTTGAGTTACTCAATAGAAAAATGACTCAATATATTTATTAATTATCAATTGCATCATTAAAAAGTTGAAATTTTATATTAATTTAGTCATGATTCTTTGAATTTTTAGATAATTTTTTATCTATAATATAATGATTATATTTTATATCTTATTTTATAATATCTGAGTCTACTCATGTACAGTTAGTATTAAGTTAATCAATCAGAAAATTATAAATTATTTTAGGATCAATCAAATTGCATTCCCAAAATTAGTATTTAGTTACCCAATAAGAAAATTATGAATTATTTTAAGATCAATCAGATTGCATTCCCAATTTTTAGACCAATCTTATTATATCAAAAAAAAATTCTTATTTAAGATTTTCTGTAAGGAAATGAATAACACACCGAGGGGGGTGAATGTGTTTTACTGTTTCTAGGCTTTTCTTGAATGTTTATAGTTGAACAAAGTAAATTATTTTTTGTAGTGAAATGTGTTCATGCAGAATTTGAGCTTGCAGAAAATAAAGAACACAGATCTTCAAAACTCACTTAATTTTATATTAAAATTAAGACTGTTTTGCTACAAAATTTCTAGGCTCTTTGTTGATAAAGTGCTTAGCTTCTTCTTGAGAGTGTTACAAGAAATTTGATCTAAATTGTTACAACTGACTAATGACCAGTGTTAACTTTATAACTCGGTTAACTGCTGGTTTAGAGTGTGTAATAAGACATGTTATTAGCTTTTCTAAACTGTCACTATGGAAAAAAAGATCTTCCATTTATGGCTTAACATATCTTTAGCATCCCGTGTTCACTTTAATCTTCCTCTGTCAGTTAATCTTTACCATTGATCTTGCACATTCTTCAAACTGCTTTTTGTAGACTTGTCAATCCAGATGTTGGATTGTTTGTTGATTATTTATCTTGGATATTGAACTAATTTGCAACTTTGTACTTTGAGATTGTACCTCGAGATCTCGAGTTTAGGTCTATAGAACACTTGACATCTCGATAAGTATATTGTCTTATCGAGATCTCTAGTACTCTACATTTAGTTTGGCTTGTTGAGGTCTTCAGATCTCTGTAAGAGATTTTAGGCTTGTCGAGATCTCTAGTCTTCACATCTTCACTTTGACTTATCGATAACTCTTATTTCTCTAGTGGCCTTTTTGACTTGTTGACATCCCAAAGTTCTCTAGTCAAATTTACCTTATCGATATCCCATAGTCCTCTAGTGATTTTAACTTGTCGATATCTCTGAGTTCTCTAGTGAATTTTGACTTATCGATATCTTTGAGTTCTCTAGTGGAACTTGACTTATCGATAACTCGGAGTTCTCTACTGAATGTAGACTTGTCGATAACTCTGAGTTCTCTAGTGAAGAAATGACTTGTCGATATCTCCAATCTTCAGTTCTTCAATTTGACTTGTCGATATCTTTCTGAGTTCTCTAGTAGCTTTCCTGACTTCTTGATAAGCCATTCTAGAGTTCTCAAATGACTTCTCTATGACATTAAATCTGCGACTTGTAGGGATCTTGACTTAGAGTATTTTTCTCCAAACAGATTTATTCAACTCCAAGCTTCTTCAAAATTCTTCTGAGGCATGATCTTCTTGATCTTCTTTCAGATAAAATCCTTATGCTTGATACTGTTTTAAGAAAAAGACTCCAATCTGCTCCTTTGCATTTTTACAGACTTTAAGTGTTACAAGTACAAAATACAGACTAAGATAACAACACAACTTACTTAGGGTTGGCCCCAAGCTTAGCTGATTACCAAAAATAACAGTTCATCAATCTCCACTTTAGATCAGATGTCCATTTGGCTTGCTTCATACTTTGATCAGGGACACTAATGATATTGTTATCTCCAGTGATCTTTGACATCATCACTTATATATTACAATCTCCCCCAACTTGTTCATTATGGAATTATGCACAAGTTCTGATTGATGATGTCAAAACTCTAACTAAATACAGAGATCAATCTCCCCATCTGGTCTTCTTTTGTGAGGCAACATCCATCCAGTTATTTTTGCATATAGACATATTCTCCCACTTTTTGACATTATCTCCAGGTAGAAAGATCCAGCTAGATGCACATTGTTCAAGCTTTTGTCATTGTCCATTTAGAACACTATCTGCAGCTTCAAGTTCCAGTGATGTCTGTAGTGATGAGTTCATCAAGTAGAATAGGAGTTTTACTTAGATCTACAGAAGAAGTCTGTCAGTACCAAAAGTCCTAAGCTCTCTGTTCTTTTGAATAAGTAGTCTCACTACTTCTCACTGCACTAATCTCATGACTTTTAAGAGTCAGAGTTTCCTCACAAGGATTACTAAATCCAGACACTCATCTACCTCTCCTTTTGCCAGGAAGGATCCCGCCTCTCTTATTTTCTGTTTTTCTCAATATTTTCTCTCATCCACACATGAAAGGCTCAATTGTTGTTTGACTTACAGAAATAAGAGGTGGCTGAGAAGAGTTGTTTGTGATCATATGATTAGGGGTAATCCATATAGGTCTAATCATACTCATTTCGTCAGAAGAGTGAATACCAGCTTGAGGTTGTGAGATGGATGGTTCATCAGAAACACCTGTGACTAGGGTCACAGTTTAACTCACAGATTGCTCTGTGGTTTTGACAATATGTTGTCCTCCACTTATAATGGGAACCTCCAATTGAATTGAAGGGGATTTGACCGGGTTACTGTCATGTACACCAACGTCAAACCCTTGTGTGACTTGCAACACACTGGCACTTAAATGTGCTATACTTGCCTTTCTCATGACAGTATCATAGGCAATTGTACTTCTAGCTTCGACTGTCAAGGCAGTTTCTGCTAGAGTTATGAGGGGAGTTGTTCCTTCTTGAGGAACCTCCAATTGAATTGGAGAGGATTTAGATAGCTCCCCCTCAGGAGTACTATCCTCAAACCTTTCAGTCTGTGAAGACTTTTTTGCACATGAAGGTGCATTAGAGATATTCATGGGATCTTCAGTGAAAACTAATAAATTCCCCATGTTTGTGGTGGTTTCTTTTCTCAAACAACAAACCAACTGAAGAACATTTTAAAGTTTCTGTCCTTTTGTAAAACAAGTTTTTTTTTAGAGTCACCTGAGTGGGATTGTGTTTGAGTTTGTGTGTGTGTTGTTGTTACTGGGTGAACTGCAGTTTGGTTTTGAAATGTTTTAGCTGCAGTTTAGCATAAAAACCTGTTGATTGATTAACTGAATTTCCTGTTGTTGTCTGAATAGATTGTGTTGGACCTATAACGTCTTGAACATATGTATCTTTTTGGAGTTTAATTAGACATATGCATTGTAAGATATTTAGTTGCAAGCATTATTGCAGAAAAGATAATAATCAATTCATATATAAACACATATCAATCGTTACACAAACAAAAGAATGATAGAGAAGAAGTAGAATTTTCATTAATAATGGAAACGTAGTACATTAAGATATAGATTTCAACAAGTAAATCCTAATCCTAACTACTCTAGTTTCTACTTCTCTTCTCGGCCTCTATCCTCCTTGCCCGGCGCTGGTAAGCTCTGAACATAGAATGTGCAAGAGAAATGATTCTCTTCTGCAACTCCAAATCAGCAAGGCGTTGCTGCTCAGCCACCATGGCTTGTCTCTGCTGCTCCAGAGAGACTTCTCCCTCAAAGAATAGGAAGTTTATCTAATCGTCCCACGAGAGTTCGTCAAAGACATCGAGGGGAACATCAAAGGGGCCGCAAACAATCCCCCTGATGCGGACACGCAGTCCAAAAGGGTCATAGTAGATTTGGTTGTCAGCCAAATGATGAGCGGGTTGATAAACTCCATTTACAAGCTTGTAGAAGACTGGATTAGCTATTGGAGAGAGAGATGAACAAGAGGTGAGTTTTGAAGTTAGGATGTTTGTTGAGAATGAAGGTAGTGATGAATAATGAAGAGAGAAGGATTTTAATTTATAGAAGGAGAAAAGAAAGAAACCAAGAGACTCTTGAATTGCCCGGTTAATAAGTGTAATAATCACACAAACACACTTTACGAGTATCTAGACAGTTAGTAGTGACTAGTTACTATTCCCCATGCAAGTACTCGAGAATCTTAGTTCACTTTCTATGTTAACTATTCCCCATGCAAATAAACAAGTACTCCCTACACAAAAAGTAACCCTTCCTATCAGCAAAATATTTCACTAGCTAACTCATCAAAACAAATACTGATAAGGAATTATTTTGAATAAATTCAAAACACATAATTAGCATATAGTCAAATAAATTTAACTATTATCAGCATTCTCAAAACATCACATATAATATACTAGTCTACTTACATTAGACTAACATATTCCACATTTAAACAAAAAATTGCACATAAGCACGTAAATGTGTCAATAAGTCCGAGTAATTATAGACAAAGTATGTCAAAAGTATTTTCCTGAACATAATTTATGAATTAAATTATTTCAAATTTTCATACTTTTTGCTTCTTTTGATCTGTTTTTTATTAACTTCATATATTTAGGATATGAATTAATAAACATTCAGTTTGCTTAGAATTTTGAGAAATTCCAAGTTAAAATATGTATCGAGAAGTCTGGGTATTTATAGTAAAAGTAAATGACTTGTCGAGAACTCAAAAATAGACATTTGGAGTTTGTCTATCGAGAAGTCATTTTAAGAAATAAAGTACATATCGAGAAGTCATTTTAAATTACTCTTTTACAGAACTCGAAATTGACTTATCGAGATGTCAAATAAATACCCAGTTTTTCCAAAAAAGTGGACTGAACTAATTCCAACTTTTGTGTGAATAAATTCAAAATAAAATTAGAATAAATTTTCCAAAAGTATTTTGATAAGTCAAAAATTGAACTTGTAGAGAACTCTGTGAATTAACACTACTAGAGAACTCTACAAAGACTTATCGATAAGTCATATTAAGCTTATCGAGAAGTCACTCGAGAAGTCAGTAATTGACTTATCGAAGACTCACTCGAGAAGTCCTAAAATGACTTGTCGAGAAGTCAATTTGACTTATCGAGAACTCAGTTCTCTATATACTTTTGGTTTTTGTAATTTTACCTTGTGTTAATTTTACATATTTAAGAATGTAAATTAACAACTGAGCAGTTTACTTAGAATTTGAAAATTTTCAAGTTGAATTTAAATTTGAAAAATAAATATGCAGAGATTTCTGAAATATTTATAATTCATATTTCAGTTAATTTCCAATTTAATCAAATTAATTTTGATTTACTGGAGATTAATCTGCTGCAAAACATTAGCTGAGTTCTTGCCTTAGGATGAAGAATTAAGCATTCCAATTTCACCTACAAGTCTAGTGAAAGTTGCTTCATCCAAAGGTTTAGTAAAAATGTCAGCTAATTGTTTTTCTGTTGGTACAAAAATGAGCTCAATGGTACCATTTGTAGCATGTTCTCTAATAAAATGGTACCTTACATCAATGTGCTTTGTCCTAGAATGATTAACTGGATTTGCTACTGTAGATATAGCACTAGTATTGTCACACATAATTGGAATTTTGTGTAACACTAGGCCATAATCCATTAGCTGATTTCTAATCCAAAGCACTTGAGCACAATAACTTCCTACAGCTATGTATTCAGCTTCAGCTATAGAAGTTGATACAGATTATTGTTTCTTGCTATACCAGGATACAAGTCTTTGTCCGAGAAATTGACAGCTTCCACTGGTACTCTTTCTGTCAACCCTGCATCCAACAAAATCTATATCTGTGTAACCAACAGCTTCAAAACCAGTTCCCTTAGGATACCATAATCCCAAGTTTGGAGTTCCCTTCAAATATCTGAAAATCCTCTTTACATCCATCAAATGTGATTCTTTTGGATTGCCTTGAAATCTTGCACATAGACTTGATGTCTGGTCTACTTGTTGTTAAATAAAGCAATGATCCAATCATCCCTCTATAGCTTGAGATATCTACACTCTTGCCCTTTTTATCTTCATCCAACTTTGTTGCAGTAGACATAGGTATAGATACAGGTGAACAATCAACCATTTCAAAAAATTTCAATAGATCCTTGACATATTTAGTTTGGCTGATGAAGATACCATCACTTCTTTGACTGACTTGAAGTCCAAGGAAGTAACTCAGTTCCCCCATCATACTCATTTCATATTCACTTTGCATAAGCTTGAGAATCTTTGGAAAATCTTCTCATTAGTAGAACCAAAGATGATATCATCCACATAAATCTGAACTAGGATCATATCTTCACCATGTTTCTTGTAGAAGAGAGTCTTATATATGGTTCCTCTAGTAAAACCATACTTCGGTAGGAAATCTGATAGTGTGTCATACCAAGCTCTAGGTGCATGTTTAAGTCCATATAGAGCCTTGAGTAACTTGTACACAAAATTTGGAAATTTTGGATCCTCAAAACCAGGAGGTTGTTGCACATAAACTTCTTCTTCTAGCTCACCATTCAGAAAGACACTTTTAACATCCATTTGATACACTTTAAAGTTTGAATATGCAGCAAATGCTAGGAAAATTCTTATAGCTTCAAGTCTTGCAACTAGAGCAAAAGTTTCATCATAATCAATTTCTTCTTCTTGTGAGTAGCCTTTTGCAACCAACCTTGCTTTTTTTTTTTCTGGTAACTATACCATATTCATCCATTTTATTCCTGAACACCCATTTTGTTCCAATAATGCTTATAATGCTTCTATTCTTTGATGCAGGAACTAACTTCCAGACTTTGCTTCTTTCAAACTGATTCAGCTCTTCCTGCATGACAGATATCCAGTCAAGATCCAGTAGAGCTTCATCAATTTTCTTAGGTTCTACTTGAGATAGAAAACATGCATGTAGGCACTCATTAGCAGTTGCACTTCTAGTCCTCACACCAGCAGTAGGATCACCAATAATTGCTTCTCTAGAGTGACTTCTATCCCACTTCCTTGTGTAATTTTGTTGACTAGTGCCTTCATCATTTTCTTCATAATTGGTATGACAGGTAGATCCTTCTTCTCTTTCTCCCCCTGAGTTTGTGCTATCAAATTCAGGTGCTTGAGATGAGCTTCAATTCCCATAATTTTCCTGTTCAGTAGTCTCTTCATTCATCATCTGTTGTGCATTAACTTCATTTTCTCCATCAGAATCACTATCAATGTTGAGATTTTCAAATGTAAGGGCTTCAGCTTCATTATCATCAAGGCCAAGCCTGGACACTTGTCATCATCAAATGTCATATCTGTGCTCTCCATAATCTTCTTTTAATCAATCACATAAATTTTGTAGGCTGTTCTTTCCAGTGAATATCCCATAAAAATTGCTTCAAAAACCTTTGAATCAAATTTTCCCACATATTCAGAATTATCTTTCAAAATGTAACACTTGCTTCCAAACACATGAAGATGCTCTACATTAGGCTTTCTCTTAGACATGATTGAGTAGGGTGACTTGCCATGTGCCTTGTTAATGAGATATTTGTTCTGAGTATAACATGCAGTGTTAACAGCCTCTTCCCAGAAACTTGTTGGCAACTTGTTATCTTGCAATATTGTCCTGGCAGCTTCAACCAATGTTCTATTCTTTCTCTCAACTACTCTATTTTATTGAGGTGTTCAGGCAGCTAAGAATTCTTGAACAATGCCTTTGCCTTTGCAGAATTCACTTAATGTAATATTTCTGAATTTTGTTCCATTATCACTTCTCAATCTTTTCACACAATAATAATCTTCAGCCTGTTTTTCTATCTTCTTGATGTGCTCAATTATGATGTGTGGAGTTTCATCTTTAGAGTATATGAACTCTACCCAAGTGTATCTTGAGAAATCATCCACCATCACAAGTGCATATTTGTTCCTTGAAATTGATAAGATATTCACTGGCCCAAATAAGTCCATGTGAATAAGTTGCAAGGGTGCACTTATAAAATTCACAGTTTTTGACTTGTGACTAGATCTTTTTATCTTTCTTTTCTGACAAGCTTCACAAACTTCAACTTGAGCAAATTACAGTTTGGGCATGTCTCTTACTAACTCCTTTTTAACTAAGTTGTTAATTGCCTTGAAATTCAAGTGAGACAGCTTATTATGCCATATCTTGCTTTGTTCTTCAGATGCCTTGGTGTATAATCAACAAATACCATCCTTATTTGTTTAGTCCAAGTCTGCAACAAACAAGCTTCCTTTCCTTGCTCCTTTCAGAGCAACTTCACCAGTTTTCTTGCTGATAAAAGTGCATTCTTCTTTGTTGAATAAAACTTCAAAGCTTTTGTCTGCAAATTGGCTAACACTGAGAAAATTCACTTCAAGACCATCTACTAGTGCTACATCATCAATGACAATATTTTCAGAAACAATCTTGCCATATCCCATTGTGAATCCTATGTTGTTGTCTCCAAAGGTCACCAATGGGTCAACTTTCTCCTCAAATTGTGATAGTAGGGCCTTATCACCTGTCATATGTCTGGAACATCCACTGTCAATGATCCATATGACTTTCTTCACTTTTCCCTGCACACAATGAGATTCAGGTGTGTTTAGTGACCCAAGTAGTGTTGGGTACTTTCTTCTTGTTAACTGATTTAGCAGAAGTAGAGTGAGTTGTTTCTGATAAAATAGAGTTCAATGATTGTTGTGCATTTTTCCTTTCTGATGTAGACTTAAGTTTTGTTTCTTTAAGGTCTACTCTCAGTTTGTGGCAACTCTTCATCACTTTCAAATTACAAGGGATGCAGTCAAACTTATCACAGAATGAGTGGGGATCATTAAAATCTGCTTCATTGTATTTGCAAGCTCCTTCAGTTGGCTTACTAACAACCTTTTTACAAAGGTGAGTTAGATGATTTCTAGAGCCACATTTTTCATACTTCTTTCCAGGAGTATCTGCAACATGAATCAGATTATTGCTTTTGCTTATCCCTATTCTCCAATTTCTATTTTTCTTCTTTTTTCTTGCATCTTCAATCTTTGTTTCTTTGACAGGAGTCTTGGTGCTTTGATTGTCCATGAGATTTTCTTCAGCCTTGGAAGATTGAGTTGAATTTGCATTTTACTTTTCAATATCCTCATATGCAATTTCTTGCTTGATGATCAATTCTTCTTCATTGAAGTTCACTTCACAAGTCTTGAACACAGGTGACCCAATATTTCTCAGCATTGCTGGAATATTTTCACTCTCTGTTGCTTTTCCTCTGTCACTTATATTTTTATTTTTGCTGTTCAATGCATCATAATCAAGACCAATAGCAATGTTTGCACATTGTTTGTTTTTCTCATGGTACTGACCAACCAATTCAGATACATTCCTAAAGGACTTCAACTTTACTTCATTTTTATCCAGTTTTTCCCTTAGAATAACCTCAATCTCATTTGCACAATTGAGCTTGTTCTTCAGATAACCATTTTCTTATTTCAGGGCTTCAAGCTCCACTATCAACAATTTAGTTCCTTATTTTTCATTCTCAAGCTTCTCATTCAACTTCGTTAATCTGCTAACTTCTTCATTAGCAACAACCATGCTTGTGTGGATGTGAAACATTTCCGTGCTCATCTTCTCAATAGTTTCCTTATATTGATTCACATTTAAATCAGTGGTGGTAAGAGTTGGTACATGTGATTTAGATGAGGATGATTTTCCTTGCTCCAAGGCCATGAGTGCATAGTTTCCAAGTTCTTCATCTTCATCATTTTCAGAGTCATCTCAACTTTTACCTTCTGCAATATAAACTTTGCTTTGTTGTTTCTTCAGAAGAGCTTCATACTTTGCTTCAAGTTCAAGATAAGCTTTATCTTTCATTGCCTTCTTGGGTTTCCTGCATTCTGTAGCAAAGTGGCCTAGTTCATCACAATTGAAGCACCTTATCTTAGATTTGTCAACAGATCCAGTTTTGTAGTCATTCTTACTATCAGAATTGTACTTCCCTTTTTCCTTCCAGCTGCTGTCTTTGTTGAAAGACTGTCCTTTATTCTTGAAGTATCTTGGCTTCTTTACTCCAATATTAGAGAATTTCCTAGACAAATAGGCCATTGACTGGTCTAGCTCATCCAGTTCTTCAAGAGTATAGAACTCATCTTTTTCCAATTCCAGAATGACTTGTTCCTGTGAATCATTTGTTCTTTGCTCACTTGTTGAGGCAACTGGAGTTTGAGATCTTGGTTTATCATTGGATGTTTAACTTTCATTTATAATTAAAGCACTTGAGCAATCCACAACCTGTCCTTGACCAGATCTCAATGATTGTCTTTGAATCATTTCTAGTTCATATATTTTGAGAATTCCATATAAAACTTCCAGTGTTATTCTGCTCAAGTCTCTCCCTTCCCTGATTGTTGAGATTTTCTGTTCCAAATGACCAGGAAGAGTAAGCAAGAACTTTAGATTCACTTCTTCAGCTTCATAGTATTTGTCATAAAGTTGCAAGTCATTTATCAGTTTATTGAATCTTTCAAACACATCAGTAATGCTTTCCTTTAGCTTAGCCATGAAACCCTCATACTGTGAAATCAGTATCCTTCTTTAACTTGATCTAACTTCCTCAGTTCCCTCACAGAGTATCTCAATCTTTTCCCATATTTGCTTGGCAGTGTCACAGTTGACAATGTTGTTGTACATTACATTGCCAAGTAACTCAATCAAAGTTAATTGCAAGCTGCTATCCAGGGAAACTTTCTCTTTTTCAGGATCAGTATACTCAGCAGGATCTATTGGAGCATAAAGAGCTAGAATAATCCTGTCTCCATCTGTAGATTCCTCAATTATAACCGTAGGAATAAAAGGTCCATCCTTGAGGATCTGAATGTAGAGTGGATTGGCCATCCTAATAAACAGTATTATTTTCTTTTTCTAAAGAGTGTAGTTAGCTTTGTCAAAGGTAGGAATTTTGATGCTACTGATTTTCTGTGTATTCATTCTTCCAAAATCTTGAATCTGTTTACTTTCAGATTTTGCTTTGATACCACTTGTTAGGAAATGAACACATATATGGGGGGGGGGGGTGAATGTGTTTTACTGTTTTTAGGCTTTTCTTGAATGTTTATGGTTGAACAAAGTAAATTAATTCTTGTAGTGAAATGTGTTCATGCAGAATTTGAGCTTGCTGAAAATAAAGAACATAGATCTTCAAAACTCACTTAATTTTATATTAAAATTAAGACTGTTTTGCTACAAAATTTCTAGGCTCTTTGTTGATAAAGAGCTTACCTTCTTCTTGAGAGTGTTATAAGAAATTTGATCTAAATTGTTACAACTGACTAAGGACCAGTGTTAACTTTATAACTCAGTTAACTGTTGGTTTACACAATGTGTAATAAGACATGCTATTAGCTTTTCTAAACTGTCACTTGTCATTTCTATTCATAGAAAAGTAGATCTTCTATTTTTGGTTTAGCATATCTTTAGCATCCCGTGTTCACTTTAATCTTCCTCTGTCATTTAATCTTTACCATTGATCTTGCACATTCTTTAAGCTGCTTTTTGTAGACTTGTCAATCCAGCTGTTGGATTGTTTGTTGATGTTTATCTTGGATATTGAACTAATCTGTAACTTTGTACTTTGAGATTGTACCTCGAGATCTCCATTTTAGGTCTATAGAACAGTTGACATCTCGATAAGTATATTATCTTATCGAGATCTCTAGTACTCTATATTTAGTTTGGCTTATAGAGGTCTTCAGATCTCTGTAAGAGATTTTAGGCTTGTCGAGATCTCTAGTCTTCACATCTTCACTATGACTTATCGATAACTCTTAGTTCTCTAGTGGCCTTTTTGACTTGTTGACAGCCCAGAGTTCTCTAGTCAAATTTACCTTGTCAATATTCCAGAGTCCTCTAGTGAATTTTAACTTGTCCATATCTCTGAGTTCTCTAGTGAATTTTGACTTATCGATATCTCTGAGTTCTCTAGTGGAACTTGACTTATCGATAACTCAGAGTTCTCTACTGAATGTAGACTTGTCGATAACTCTGAGTTCTCTAGTGAAGAAATGACTTATCGATATCTCCAATCTTCAGTTCTTCAATTTAGCTTGTCGATATCTTTCTGAGTTCTCTAGTAGTTTTCCTGACTTCTCGATAAGCCATTCTGGAGTTCTTGAATGACTTCTCTATAATATTAAATCCGTGACTTGTAGAGATCTTGACTTAGAGTATTTTTCTCCAAACAGATTTATTCAACTCCAAGCTTCTTCAAAATTCTTGTGAGGCGTGATCTTCTGGATCTTCTTCCAGATAGAATCCTTAGGCTTGATACTGTTTTAGGAAAAAACTCCGGTCTGCTCCTTTGTATTTTTATAGACTTTAAGTGTTACAAGTACAAAATACAGACTAAGATAACAACACAACTTACTTAGGGTTGGCCCCAAGCTTAGCTGATTACCAAAAATAACAGTTCATCAATCTCCACTTTAGATCAGATGTCCCTTTGGCTTGCTTCATACTTTGATCAGGGACACTAATGATATTGTTATCTCTAGTGATCTTCGACATTATCACTTATATATTACATTCTCATCCAACTAGACTAGCCATGATTAGTTAATAATTCTAATTTATATACAAATCAAATTTCATTCCTAAATTTTAGGCCAAATATATTATCTTTTTATCAAAATTTTTAAATTAAATTCTAAATTTACGGATTAAACAAAACCTCAACAGTAACTCCCATGCACCAACAAGTATACAGAGTGATAGTCCATATTTAACATAGGCCCCGGAAAAACTCAATAAGAAGAGCCCAAGGCCCAAGATATACCAAAAAGAAGACACCTGGACACGTGCTTACATTTTAGTCGTCCAGGTTGCCGAAATTTGGAACCTTCCAACGGCCCGGATCTGAGGGCACGTTGTCCCATCACAGACGTCCACATAACCTATAGTCCAGAATATCCCAACAGCCCAGATTTAAGGTAAAAACCCTCAAACCCTAATGAGAAGCCTATATAAAACTTCCCAAAAGTTGTCTTGGGGTTATTCATTTTATTCACCTACACATCTATACACACACCACATCTTTCTGTGTAATTCTTATTCAACCTTTTCTTCTCCAAAACCATGTCTCATTCTCACACCGGAGGTGCCGCGGGGACGCCACCCCCTACGGTTCTGTTTTTTAGGATCCCCACCTACAGCTTAACTGTTCATACACCCACTCCGGCACAAATGCAAGATGAGTCTTGATAGACAAAAGAGAGGAACACGAGGAAGGATTGGAGTTATAATTGGCACTAGAAAGAGGGGGCGAACCTCCATCTAGTGGTGTGGTTTATTTCAGTCTTGTTACTCCGCCCAGGAGACCAGAATCTTGTACCTTAGTAAGATTATCGCTTTGCTCTCTCATATTTACTTTGTTTAGCATCCATATTTTTGAGGCATCATTAGTAGATCTAGTTTGGAAGTATTTGTTATATTACGTGATATACTTGGTTATTAATGTGATTTTTAGATATAATCTTACTTGATATTGAGAGTAATGACTACAAGAAAGAGCAAAGTTGCCGCTTCCGGACCAGTTCCGGTCACCACCGTCCCACCCAGGGATGGAGATATTGAGGAGATGGAAGAAGGGCTCCTTATAACCCGTACTTCATCTCAAGCCTTCCAACCATGAGATCAAAGATTGACTATTGAGAAGGCAGCTCACAAATATGTTGAAACCTCTGCAAACCCCTGGAGAACATGACCCCGGAACAAATCCAAGCTACCATGAGCTTGTGGAAAGAGAAGAACCATCCAGAATCCGAAACCCGTCATGAGGATCGAGAAGAACACTCCGGGGAAACCCGTGGCTCAGTCCTGGATCGAATTTCCAAGAACATGAAAAACCAACAAATGATGCTTGGGAAGAGATCCGAAAAGCAACACTCCGGGACCGAATCTAGAGAGAAGGAGAGGCTAAAGTCAAGGCAACAATTGAGAAAAAAATCTAAGAATAAGAGGCAAAACTAAAAAGAAAAGCCCACAATATCCATGCCTCTTCAGACTCAGAACCTGAAAAGGAATCAAAACAGGAACGGATGGCCCATGCCTTACGTAACTTGAACAGAAAATTTGAAGGCAATATGAAAGTAGGGGTGGTGGCCACCCCTTTCACAAAAAAGCAGGAATCCACTCCCCGAGAATTGTTAAGTGACATTTATGTCCACTTATTATGTCCTATAAAGGCTTGATTTGATATTTTGTACTCGAGTTATTTGTGTATTTGATGTGTTTTTGTAGTATTTTTGAATTTCAGGCATAAATAAAAGACTCGGGAGATCTAGCATTGTTTTGGTGCTAAATTGGTGTTAGGATGGTGTTCGAGAAGATTGCTCGGGAAAAGGCCAACTCAAACCAGCAAGAAAATAAAATGAAGAAGTTTTTCCAGAGAGTCGGCGCGCCCGCGCCCAAAGAGCAGAAACTCAGCGCACCCGCGCTGTTGAAGCGCGCGGCCGCGCCAGGTCGGGATAAAAGAATCCTGATTCTCTTATGATTCTGATTGATGGACTTATACTCTGCATGGGCTGCTATATAAACATAACTTATGATCATTTTTCATAACAAGACGTACCAGAGCTTAAGGAGAAGGCGTAAGAAGACCGTAGAGCACAATTCAACCAAGGCGAAGAGGATCTAGTTTATTCTTGTGATTCTTTGTTTTAAGTTGTAACTTTGGATGCTAGTTTTCTTATTTTTTGAACCTATACTCTTGTGTAACGTACTTGGTTTATTATTTATTCAGTATAAAGACTATGTTTATTATACCATATTTTCATCGAAACCCACGTTGATGATGAGTCCGATTATGGGCTAATCGTTGTCGTGGGGTTCTAACGGATTTATTTATGGATTTCTTTAGTTAATTTGTTTCGATGCCTTAGTGTATGGTGATTGTATGATATCCTAGTATTGGTTGAGCTTATTCGTCTTATGAGCGTCGCAAACTTATAAGATAGCGTGTTAATCTCTAATAAAGCGAAAGTGGACTTAGGGGTTTAGAACTTGCCATACTAGCATAGGTTCATGTATTTGTTAAGCATGATTCGTAGATAATTTTAACCATCTTACTTGCCCTATGTAATCACGATAGATAACTTGTGCATTAAACCGTTATGTTTTCAAATTCTATTGACAAATAGGGTCTCAATATAATTGATGTCTATTCAGCTTTTATCTCTTTTGTGGATGTCTGGTAGTATGGTATTCGTACAACGAAAGTTGACGTTTATCAGTTTCGTGTTATCTGATTAGTATTATCACCATTGCATGCTAAGGTTAAGAATGAAAAGGCTATTGAATGAAGTATTTAATGAAGTTAGAATCTCATGTTTGAGTCATATAGTATTCAACTCTCTTTATTCTCATAGTTAATGTTCTTTAGTATAATCTCTTAGTTAAGCGTAGTTAAAACAATCTCAATTTATTATTCATCTTAGCATTGAATAATAACCATACCATTGTTGCATAAGTACATTGATTAAAATTAACTTAATCCAGTCTCCGTGGGAACGAACTAGAATTAATTCTATATTACTTGCAATCACGTATACTTGCGTGAATATTAGCGCGTGTTTTCGTCCTAACAAGTTTTTGGCGCCGCTGCCAGGGACTTGGGGTTAATTTTTAGTTTATGTGTTGTCGTTAAAGTTCATTGACTCGGACATTGTTAATTACTTATTTCCTTGTCGTGTTTCAGGTACTCTAGCGAGCGTGTAAGCATACGCGTTTGCAGTCTCGTAAGAAAACACTGGATCAAGCTGAGAAGAAGTTGTAGTAGCTAAGGAAGTTTTCGAGGAAGTTCTTGTCGAGGAGAAAGTAGAAGAAGAAGCACTTATTGCAATGGGAGAACCAGAAGCGAATCTGAAGGCTTTGATGGATTATTCTCGACCAAAGATTAATGATATTCAGTCTAGCATTGTTCGACCAGCCATATCGGCTAATACCTTTGAGATCAAGTCGAGCACGATTCAGATGATACAGAACTCAGTTCAATTTGGGGGTTCTCTGACAGAAGACCCCAACATGCACATCAGAGATTTCATCGAGATTTGCCACACTTTCAAGTTCAATATAGTTTCTGAAGATGATATTAAGTTGAGGTTTTTCCCATCCTCTCTGCGGGATAAAGCTAAGTGCTGGTTACATTCTCTACCACCAGGGTCTATCACCAAATGGGAGGATCTTGCTCAAAAGTTCTGTTAGGTCCCGAATTATCATAGAAGGGGGGTTGAATACGATAATCACTAAATTAAAAATTCTTTCGAATCTTTAGCGGATAAAATATTTAGTGCTCGGTTAGTGTTTTCGTGTTCTTGAGAGGAATAGTGTTTAGAACGATAAAAATAAGGAACACAAGATATTCGGGAAAATATATATTCGTATATAAATCCTCGAGGGTGTTGCTACACTCCGGTAAATAAATTAACCGGCTACAATCTAAGAACAATAAAGTTCCTAGCTACTACAAAGATTTACAAATCAAATCCTATACAATAATCTAGCTTTTGTTTGTACTAGGATTTAATTACCGAGTAACGATTATAATGCCCCTAAGAATATACAAGAATTAAATCGGGCATTATAACGTTACTCCGGTGAGAAGTTAAACGGATATTCAAGTAGCTTGAACTCCTCTGTAAATCTCCGCTGCCATTTTCATTACTCTATTGGGAGAGAAGATGAACAGAAAATAAAATGAATGGCTTACTATCTTCTGTTGCAAAGTGTAGACTTTATCCAATAATTTTGTGGCTGAGAATTGAGGAGCTCTGTGGCGACGGGTACATTCTTTTCTGTGGCGACAAGCTGTGTGGTGACAAGGAGTGCAGGAGGAGTTGCTGATTATTTTTCTAACTCCCCTGTGGCGACCACAGGGGGTGAGGGAAGTGTATGTGGCGACCACAGTACAGGTGTTACACTTGCACTTAAACAAAATTGATGCAAAGCATCATGTGGCGACTTAGTTCACTTACCAAAACTATAAGTACATACTTGTACTTTAACCAAAACAAAACCAAACCATTTGTACACGTTTGGATTTCTATTCCTTTTTTTATTTTTTTGTTTTTGTTTTTGTTTTTTTTTGTTTTTGTTTTATTTTTGTTTTCTTTTTTTTGTTTTTCTTTTTGTTTCTGTTTTTGTTTCTTTTTGTTTTTCTTTTTAAATTTAAATTATAATTAAATTAATTTATAAAATAAACTTAAATATAACTTATATAAATAAACTAATTTAGATTTATAAAATAAACTTATTTAAAGTTTATAAGATAAATCATTTTAAGTTTATTAAATAAATTATATTAAAGTCAACTAAATAAATTTATTTAATTTAATAATTAAACTTTGAACTCCGCGAGTCCCCTGAGTTGTTTGGCTGTATACCCCGCGCACCCCTTCTCGTACTTTAACAGATAAACGTTCAATCCAAGTACGTTCCTCAACTTAACAATTCTTCTATAAATAATACCTAGATTCCTTTCACGAGCTGTTGACGCCTAGTACAACTGGTCTGGTTCACAGACGACTAACCCCGATTCAGGTCTTCGTATTATAGCCTTGATTACATTGTTAAGCTTTCCTCAACTTTATTGCTTCGAACACTGACTGTCAATAAACAATTGTACTTTCACTGGAATCCTTTCTAGTACTTTAGACAACGTCTTCATTAACCTCTGTCTATACCCTGTCTTCAATTCTTCAGATTCCTATGCTTCGAACACAGTCTATCTTCAATCAATGCCAATACACTGAAATCTTCCGGTAGCACTTGTATACTGAATCTTCAACCTTTCTGAAACCCTGAAAGTCTTTAACCTTTGTTCTTCACTGAGACATGATCATATTAATGAACTTCTTTCAGTGACCTGTAGACAGACTTCAGGCTTTCTTCTAATCTTCTGATTCTTTGTATTTGCCTTGTCTTCATTCTTCCTGATTTCTTGTGTAGACGTAGTATTATTAACCTGTCATGTTCTAGTATTGTTATTATGTTGAGTTATCACGTAACTGTTCATACAGCTACGCAGTCTCACCAACAATCTCCCCCTATTTGATTGTTAAACTTAACAAACAAATTAAATAGAGAGGATAACTCAACTAACAACTTAGAAAAAGTAATGTACCAGGACTTGTAAATAATGCTACTGGTTTTCTGGATCAAATACTGCATTTCCAGATTTCTTGAGTAACTGAAATGAAAGATGCTTCTTCCTCTAGCACTGAACTAATCTTCAAGTAGTTTCATCTTCATTTCCTTGGTTCTTCAAATCTCTGCCAGATAATACTTCTCAGTCTTGAAGTAATCATCAGCAGTTTATGTTGTACAATCACATTTCCTGTTGAGAAGCGCATATCTCTCTTGCTTCTCCCCCTATGAGAATCAACTGCTTAAAGGAGATCACCTTCGTCTACCACCTCTCCCGTACAATAGGATCCGCAGATAAGAACTAATGGTACTCCCCTTTTGGAAAACAGCTTCTCCCCTTATGAAGAATAGCGATGAACCAAACCACTTCTTCTGATCACTAGGAAATCACCTTGTGTTTACCACCTCTCCCGTACAATAGGATCCGTAGTTACAAACAACAATGGTGTGGTGTAGTGTACATGTAATTTACCTTTTTCCTCCTCCCTGCTATTTCTCCCCCTTAGTTGAGGAATCCTCCAAACTATTATATAAGCTTTTATCTCCCCCTTAGAGAAGGAATGTATGTTGTCGTCTGAAGGAATTCTCATATTTCACTTGGTTGGAAAAGAAATAACAAGTCAGAGTCTGATCAACCATGTCCCTTTAACTGCTGCAAGAATGACTTCACTGTTGATCAATATGTTCACCAATCTTCCCAACTCCTTATACCTCCCAAATGTGAGATCACCAAGTGTTACCAATTGTGAGCTCCCAAAGGTTCCGAAGTATTCTAATCCAATCTGTAAATGTTAGGTTCCTAAGAGTTAAGTTCCAATCATAAACAGAATCGAGACCCGAAGTATCAAGAACTATGTTTAGATATAGGGAATGGGATATGGTGTTTTTGTCTTTCTTCCTCACTGTGAGTGTGTGATTCTGTTTCGTGTACCTCACAAGTGTTTCACTCTTCTCTCCACTCGTGTTTACACTCATTCTCACAAGTGTATCACTCCTCTCATAGCTCCAAAATCCAGTTGTACCTGCAAGAAAAATCACCTTAGCCATTCTTAAGGAGGTCACAGGTGGTGCAATGGGAGTTCACAAATCCCCATCCTTGTTAAACTCGTCAGATGAATCTGAGTCTTAATCTACAAGTTGCTAGTTTCCCTTTTAGGGTTCCAGATTTGAACTCTGGGAAGGTAAACAGTGATCCAAAAAATTTAGCATAAAGATCAAAGTTCCCTTCTAATGTCTGTGAAGACATTTCCTTGTGACTCATCAGGTAATATCTGAATCATTGTCAACAAGTTACCGATTTGCACCTTTGTCAGATCCACTATTCGCAGATGCATCCAGGTTTATTAGTCCTGGGGAGGTAGACACTGATCACTGATATATGGCTATTGGATCAATATCCTCTCCTAACATCTGTAAAGGCAATTGGTCCATTAAAGAACCTTGAACAATTGAATCTGACCTTAAAATGGTCGAAACTCTTGTTTCCGTCAACTCATCCTTTGTGTGTGTAACCTTTCCTTGTGCATCAAGAATTATTTATGTTTGAGGTGGTGACACTACATCGGATACCCTGGCCAACAGGCGAATTTCAATAGACGCACCCTGTTGAGAGGATGAATCTAGTAACTATTTTTGTGCCTTTTCAGCCATTACATCTTTTTGAGAAGATGTATGGGAGCTAGCAGTTGTCTTGTTTTAAATACTTCTCATCTGTGTAGGAGACAGAGCTGCTGGGTTGACTTCAGAACCTTCCTTATGTGGTGCACTAAGGCACTTTCTCCCTCACACTCATTTATACTTCATTTTAGGGGTAAGAGAGTGTTGGTTGGTTCTGTTTCTGTGTTTATCTTTACAGTCTGGGATAGAAGTTGTGGGTTTTCAATCTCATGACTATCAAATGAAGGAGTGTCATCGGAGGCTGAACCTGCATCACAGAGCATATGGCAATATAGAGATAAAATGCACTTAAGATCTATAATGAATGAAAATTATGCATTTAATCTTTTGAGAGAAATGATGTACAATAGTGATTTCAAAAAGATTTTAATGAAATAAGCAATCACTAAAGTATAAACAAGTTTGATTTTCTCTTAAAACTGTTCGAGTACACAAGTCTGTTTTTATGCCTAAAAATATAAATGATTTGATAAGACACAGACAGATGACCTAGCAGTATTTAAGAAGAGAAAGAAAAATTTTGTCTTTTAATATGAATGGTTTTTGTAACAGCATTGATCACTTAGGGTAAAGTCTAAGTAATTCTCATTCATATCAAAAGCTCCATAATCAATCTTTATAAAATTATTACCAACAATATTGTTTATTGATAAATAATCTTAATAAGAAAGACTATGCTGCTGATTTCAAATTGTAGTGAATCTGTCAGATATAGCAACTAATATAACTTCACTAGAACTTAGAATCTCACAATTATCTGCAACAAAATATTAACAATATATCATTGTCTGATACTTGTCAAGTATTTTAGATACCAATAATTATGTTGCATCCTATTTTAAATATTAAAATAAGATATCAATGAATTAAATACCAATTATCTATCAAAAAGACATCAGCATTCAATTTCATATATCATACAACTGTTAACTCCCAACAACTGTAATATCTCAAACAATATTGGTTCGATAAATAAAGCAACATTAACCAACATTGACTTGTTTGCAATCTTAGAAAAATATTCTAAGTTCCATATACTTTGATCTATTGAGTATTGCATCTATTATCAAAGTGTTTAGGAATTTGTAAATAAGTATAAAAATTATTCTAGGTGGACAATATATGGTTACTTTTTAATAAAGCAAAATCTTCATTGACCATAGTTGTACTTCAAGAGATATTTTTACACTTTTTATATTAGTATAAGTGACTAAGATAGGCATTGATTACTTATAGGAGTTCTAAGTAATATCACAAATACTAATACTTCACAGTTAGTTCTTATTTAAACTTTTAACTAAATATCATTAACTGATATAAGTCAAGAAATTACACACAACTAATCATGCTATAATCATGATTCTGATCCTAGTGAAATCTTGAGATATAAGCATTGCTAAATTCACTAAAACCAAAATCTCATAATTAACTTATAACACATAAGTTACAATCAATATACTAGATATCAGTTGTTGACAGATTTAGTTATAATCAATCATGCTGCTTATTTATTTTAAGTTAGTTTGAATTATGGAGCAAATAAAATTATTGAGTTGCTTCAATTTCCATAATCCAAGCTACCCAAAATAAATATTAAATAAGTAAATACTAAATATCTATGAGTTAGATACTAGCACTTAAATATTTGTAATTATCCTTGAATAATCACCAATGGGATATATGATCTATACACATGGCCATCACTCTCTGGATAATTAGTAGTTTTAGAAATACTTTCTAAGCATATAAAATATTGAGAGTTTTATACACATGACTTAGAGAATACTTCAACTTTCAATATCAGTGATTTTAGAAATAAGCATTGATTACTTAGAACAAAAATTCTAAATAATATCACTAATACTAAAAGTATCATAATTATTCATACATGATACAAATAACTATGCTGCATATTATTTTAATATAATTCAAATTATGAGACTGATATGGAATGGAATTGTCTACAGTCATAATTTAAATCAATTGAAATAATATTCAAACTTAATGCTATAATACTTAACTACCACAAATGTATATGACATTGTAATCATGATAATCAAGATAGTAGCACTAAGTACGAGGTACCGGATTACTAATAAATTCACAAGTTCTTTAAATATTGAAGATTTAATACTTGTGAACTTATATGAAGAATTCCTTACAGATGGAATTTCCAACTAATATGCAATGAATGATATCCCACACTTACAAACCAGTCTTGAAAATTAACTTTAACAAGTGATTTAATAAATTTTTCTGTCAGTAATTCTTTGACTAAAGACATGCTCTCGAATTAAATGATACCTGGTGTGAAGGTGCCTTGTCATAGAGTGTTCACAGAGTTGTTAGATTTGAGGTTGTTTCTCATCATAACAAGAAATCAATCTTCTTCCACGAAGTTGACAGCTTCCTGAGATGCTTCTCCTGTCACTTAAGTTGACAACTTCATAGATGCTTCTCCTGTCTTTCTTACAACCTGCATAATCTATATCTTTATAGACAAACATGTTAAGCATAATATCTTTAGGTTACTTTACTCCAAGAGTTGGTAGTCCCTTAAGATATCTAATAATCTTGTTAATAGCTAAAAGATTGGATTCTCTGGGATCTACTTAGAACCTTGCACATTGGCATCTTGAGAACATTACATGTTGTCTATTAGCATTTGAGTAAAGAGTGAACTTGTCATACCTCTATATCTTGTCATTATACCTGAGTTGCACTGATCAAGCTTTAGTGGTTTCTGTTGGTAAATAGTCTTGGCATGTTCAGAATCTTCCAAATTTTACATTTTCAAAAGATCCTTAACTTACTTGTATTGCCATCATTCTTTTGGTTTACTTGTGCTCCTAAAAGAATTGTTCTTTTGGCTTGCTTGAGCTCCTAAAAGAATTAACCTAATGGCTTGCTTGAAGTAATTCCAAAAAGAATCGTAACCTTTCCGACATGCTCCTCCATAACTACTCTGCAATTACTTAGCAAATAATCTTGCACAAGTCTTTGTTAGTAGACCAACATATAACATTATCATTATATCAGAGTACATATATAATATTATGTTTGTGCCTAATGATAAGAGAGTTATTAATATGACGACTCTACTAGTTCATTTTAAACTATAACTTCAGTTAGAGTGCCATACCATGTCCTTGACGATTTCTTGAGTAGTATACTAGTTCATACCAACCTGAAGTGAGCTTGTGAAGAAGAGATATACAAAGTCCAATTGATCTGCTATTGCAAAGTCCATGAACTGTTTTGCATTGACTTCCTCTTTTGACTCACCAACCAGGAGTGCACTTGTACACATCTACTAGAGTCCAATTCCAAGTGTAATGTGCATCAGGTGCCTGATATGTCGTAATATCCCCAAGTCTCGTCACTGGTGCAATCTGTTAGATACTGCTTTTTGATAATAACCTAGCATCCAGTTTGGCCTTGTCCCTCGTAACAATGCCATCGTCATCCAGTTTGACTTCTGGTTATCCTTGTACCGATTACAAAGTTGTCATTTGGTTTGGATACCAGCTTCCCTACAATCTGCTTGTTGACTGATTGAGTTCATCTTGCTTTACAATCACCCAATCAATCCGGATCCATCAGAGCTTCTGTAACTTTCTCAGTTTCTTCTTCAGATAGAAAACTAGAGAAATAAATATTCATACTCAGTAGCCCTGCTAATCATTACTCCAACAACTGGATCACTTAGAACTAGACTCTCGGAATAATATTGACATCAAACCCTTTGTGTAATATCCGGGAAAATTATGTGAATATTATATGTTAAATAAATAAATATTATGTGTTTTATAAATTTAAAGTAATTGTTGTTATGATATGAGATGTTATAACTGTTATGTGTGTTTTTGTGCGGGCCAAATTTTTTTTTTGATTGATTAAAAATATGTTTAAATTGCAATTATAAGAACTTATTTGCAATCGGGACGCGTAATTATTAGTGTCTTTATTAAGATACCTGTTTTATTTGATTTTATGTGCGTTTGAGTGTATTTTACGTGTTTTCGGGATTTTCTGGTAATTTAGGGATCGTTTCCGTTTTTCAAAAATCAACGAACCGGGACCCCACCGGGACGTCAAACCCCACAAAATCTGTATTTTTATTTTTATAAAATTATGCGTATTTCAAATACCCTTTATTTTTGTATTTTCGAATTATTCGCAATTTTTGGGAAATTTTGACATTAATTTTGTATTTTATTGTTTTTAAAATTATTCCTCGTAATTATTATTTTGGGACCTTAATTATTATAATTAGGGGATAAAAACACCCTTAATTTATTTTGGGGATATAATTTCAGACTAAATATAAATAGCCGAACTGCTGTTATTTATTTATTTTTATGTTATTAAAAATTCAGAAAATTCATACAAAACAAGAACATTCTTGGGGGTATAATCTTGTTCATCACAAAGAATTGATGATTCTGAGCTAACCAGGAAACCAAATCGGACGTTCTACCTATCAAATTGATCCCCGTAACGAGCCCGTTCTGTTGATACTAAAATCACGATTTGAGGGTGAGTATTCTGAAAAATCGATTTTTTTAGTTTTGTTCTTGAAATCGTTCTTGAGTTGTGTTGATTTTTGATTGATTCTGATGTTACAGATAGCTTTATATGATGGTTTACAGTCGATTTGATTATAAATATGTGTTGTTTGATTCCCGGAGTGCTAAAGTTGAGTTCTAAGTTTTTATGAATTTTTCAAATCGATTTTCTTGATTATAATGATGTTGTTGGCTATGTTTGATGATTGGGTTAGTTTATAATTGTTCTGAGCTTCATTTTGATACCGAGAACTCAAGTTTTGGTGTTGATTTGGTTATAATCGGGTTTTCCGATTTGGTTCGCCGGAAAATGTTTGAATTTGATCGGAGTTGTTGTTTGGGTTGAAGTTGGAGGTTAATATGGTTGCAGTTAAGTTCCTGGGAAAGATTGGAATCGATTGGTATAAAAACCCATCGATTTTGGCTATGAATCGAGGCTGTGGTGTGGTTGCTGGGCGGCGCCGGATTCCGGGAGGCTTCGCCGGATTCTGGAATCGTTTCCAGTTCCCGTCGAGTGCTCTTGAATTTCCGGCCGTTCCCCCACCGCACAGGCCGCTGTTTGATCCACTGGAGGGGATGACCCAAATGCCAATAAACGTTTCTGATTTTCTTTTTACTTTTTTATTAAAAATCATTTTTCCTATTTTCAAAAATCAATTTATTTAATTCAAAAAAAAAATCAGTTATTAATTAATTTAAATTCCTAAAATTATTTTCTTTTATTATTTTCAAAAATACAATTTGATTTAATTATTTATAATTCATTTTAGTTAATTATTTATGAATTTAATTAATTGATTAAAAATCAATTAATCAATTAATTTTATTTATAAATAGTTAAATAAATGTAAATTATTTATAATTAATTCACATAATTCCTAAAAATATTATGTTAAGGTTTTAAAAATTATATTTTGGTATTTAAAAATCAATTAATATTATTATTAATTGATTTAAATCTATTTATTCCTTATTTTATTCATAATAATTAAACCGTTCGTCCGTTTAATACGAAACGAACGCGTACAGACTCAGAAAAATATTGCGCTTCCAATAAAAATACGTCTGAGACCTAATTTCTTTTGTATTGCAATCTCATGTGAGATATATATCAGTTTGAGTCGGTATCTGATCGGTAAATATTATTATTGAACTGATTTTCATTCTGAACGCACTGAGACGTACCTTTTTAATGATCTGACTTATGTGTTACATGAAATATGTGAGTACGTGTTATACGAATATCATGATTACGTGTTACGTGATATACATACTATCTGTTACAGTTTTAAAATGCCATGCTAGTTATAAACGATCGGGTAGATGTTAAGACGTATAGTTACGTCAATTGAGTTTGGTCTATCAATTAAGATAGTTCTTTTGTTTATAGAATCGAGTAGCAAGGAGTACAGTCAAGTGTTAGACGGAGATAGTAGCCAGCATCTATAAGCAGAGTTATAGTAAGAGGTTATCGAGCATACCAGGCAAGTACCCTAACTTCACTTATTGTTCAAGTGATGTTCATTTCGAACTATATTATGCAAGTATTCTCCCCTATTCTAAATTCAGAATAGCTTATTGTTTTACATATTCAAATATAAGAACTGGCTATAAATACTTTGATAGCATATTGAATATCAATATTCCTATATTTATTGACATTCTCGTATTCTAGCAATCATTCTGCTAGAACCAACCTTTTGATTCGATAGATAGTGAATAACTATACTATCCAGATATACTCTATACAATGAGACTTTGAATTGAGATTAGCGAATAACTAATTGTTCTAGTTATTTCGCCATCAGTTGTTGAGATAACTCCGGACCATGTGACATGGGGAGTTGAATAGATAAGGATGTCATTGATTCGACTCCTTTAATCAAAAATTGTTTCGTGAATTGATTCTTGGTTAGCATAAGGGGCCGAGGCACCGGTCCAGTGTGAGTTATTATACGAAAGTGTAATATCTTGCTAGGCGAATATATGCCTTCTTCATGGATATCCAATAAGTACGGTATGGCTGCGGGATATCGATACCTATATTTACGGTATGGCTGCGGGATACCGGTGTTGTTTCATGACTGATCATCAGGAACAGCATAGTGCATAATTGTGTTTTATTAAACTGTCGCTTAAACTTTAAAGTCTATATCAGCTTCTGATTTTACTCAGATATTGTTATTGTTGTTCATTTACAAACTTTATACTGCTTGCTGAGCATTTCTTTCGCTCATACTTGTTTATTATTCTAATATTTCAGCTAAGCCAGAGCAGGCTTGAGTCCCAAGTTTGATCAGAAGTCGAGTGCTTGTAAATAGTTTGGTGTGTTTTCCAGGTAGACAGTTTGGGACGCTTGAATAGTATAAAGGTTTGTAATAAAATTTGAATAAGTTGTAAAACTAATTAGACTATGGTTTGTAATAACAGTTGGTTTGTAATAGTGCCTGTTCCATACTATAACCTGTGATCGATCCAGTTGCATACAAGGGGTCATATTTATTTTATTATTCCGCTGTGATTATTTTATTATCGTTTAGTGGCAAGTGACCCCCAAACCTAGACCCCGGGTTTGGAGGGCGTCACAGGTTGGTATCAGAGCTACATGTTATGGTCACTGAAACAGGCGTAGGATTGTCATAGATGAGTCATAGGAAGATCACATAAGATAGGCGCGTGTAGTTTAGCTTTTATAGGATTAAATTTAGGTTATTGGGTTAGGTTGTAGTTAAGTTGTTTAAGTTCCATGTTTTGCGTTTAGCTTTAGGCCTTGTGTCATTGCCCTGCTATTTTGTTGGTTTAGTTAAGATGAAAGCAAGGATTTAAAAGGGTTGGATAATTCGGAGTAAATTTTCTTTGTGTTATTATTCTTGAGATAATAAGCAGGATTAAGTGATAATCATGTCGCTTGTGTTAATAAGGTAGCAAGTTTATGATATTCAGGGAAGAGATACTATTTGCGAATCTTGATATGCTAAGGAATTGCTACATATTTGACACAATGCTTGACAGATTATTATATATGTTGCTTGTTTCTTACCAGAATAATGGCACCAAAAAGAAGGAATAATTCAGGAGAGGGTAGTACCGAGATCCGTACAGATCCAGCGATTATCCAGATGTTGGGACTGATGCAGCAGCAGATGTTACATCTTACACAACAGCAACAGCAGCAGCAAGCAGCAGCACCACCTGCAGTGACTTTTAAGCAGTTTCAAGCAGTGAAGCCACCTGAGTTCAAAGGAAGTGCTGATCCTGTGGAAGCTAACGCATGGCTCAAGGAGATGGAAAAGGCTTTTGAATTAGTCGGAGCAGGAACTGAGCAGAAGACCAAGTTTGCAAGCTACTTTTTGAAGGGCGAGGCGAACTATTGGTGGGAATCCACGCGAGCATTGGAAGGAGGTGAGTTTATAACTTGGGAGAGATTCACAGAGTTGTTCCTGGAGAAGTATTTCCCGAGGTATATGAAGAATCAAATGGAGATTAAGTTCTTGAATCTGACCCAGGGTGATCTTACTGTGGCTGAGTACGAGGCTAAGTTTACTGAGTTAGCAAGGTTCGTGCCAAACCAGGTTGATACGGATGAAAAGAAAGCCAGAAGATTTGAACAGGGATTGAAGTTTTGGATTCAGAACAGAGTGGCCATGTTTGAGTTGACTTCATATGTGGCAGTGGTTCAGAAGGCAATGGTGATTGAGAGTAGAAGTGATATGTCTCAGAAAGGAAATGATGGGAAGAAAAGGAAAATGGAAACCTCAGAGGGAGGTCAGCAGTCAAGTAATTTTCAGGGCCGTTTCAACAAAAGGCCAGGATTTCAGGGTAATAGGAATGTGGGATTCAAGAGACCATAATCAGGAAATGGAGGACAAGGCAACCGTTTTCAGAATTCAAATCAGCAAAGGCCCAATCGTCCACAAATGCCAGATTGCAAGTTTTGTGGCAGGAAACACTCTGGGATTTACAAAGCTAATTCTGTGTGCTACAAGTGCAATATGAAGGGACATCATGCACATGAGTGCCGCAATCAAATGCAAGAAGTTACGTGTTTCCGATGTGGGAAGACAGGACATTATGCCAACAACTGCAAAGAGCAAGCACAAAGTGTAAATGTTCCAAGGATTGCAGGACCATCATCTCAAGGTGTGCCAAGGATTGAAGGAGCACCAGTCAAGCACCAGCCAAAAGCCAGAACATTCAATATGACTATGCAGGATGCTGTTCAGAGTTCTGATATGGTTGCAGGTACGCTTCCAGTCAACTCCGTAGATGCTAAAGTTTTATTTGATTCTGGAGCTACAAGATCATTTATTTCTCAAGATTTTGTCGATAAACTGCATTGTGAAGTTAAGTTGTTAGAACAAGCATTAATGATAGAGCTAGCTAATAAGAATCAAGTTTTCGTCGACCGAGTGTGCCCGAGGTGCGATATTAAGGTAGGAGGACATCATTTCTATGCCAACTTAATACCTTTTAAGTTGGGAGAATTTGATGTTATTTTAGGAATGGATTGGTTGTCAGAAAATAATGCTCAGATTGATTGTAAGAATAGGAAAGTAAGACTTCAAACTTTGGATAGTAAGAAGAAAGTGATATTTTGGGGGAATAAACAAGAGAAGAAGTTCTTAACGATCGCTCAAGTGAAGAAGTTATTGTGTTAGAATTGCGAGGCGTATTTGGCTCATGTGGTAGACACCAGCAAAGCAGTTCCAGCATTAGAAGCAATTCCAGTTGTCAAGAAGTTTCCAGATGTCTTTCCAGACGATCTACCAGGATTACCTCCCGACAGAGAAATTGAGTTTGCAATTGATCTAGCACCCGGAACAGAACCAGTTTCTAAAGCTCCGTACCGAATGGCACCAGTGGAGATGAAAGAATTGGCAACTCAGCTACAAGATCTTTTAGAGAAAGGAGTTATAAGACCCAGTGTATCCCCATGGGGCGCACCAGTACTATTTATCAAGAAGAAGGACGGAAGTATGCGGTTGTGTATCGACTATCGAGAACTAAATAAGCTGACCATTAAAAATAAGTACCCGTTGCCGATGATCGATGATTTGTTTGACCAATTGCGAGGCGCTGTATGGTTCTCTAAAATTGATTTAAGATCCGGATATCATCAACTGAAGATCAAGCCTGAAGACATTCCGAAGACCGTATTCAGAACCAGATATGGGCATTATGAGTTTCTAGTGATGGCATTTGGATTAACCAATGCACCAGCAGCTTTCATGGATCTGATGAATCGAGTATTTAAGAAGTATTTGGATAAATTCGTGATCGTGTTTATAGACGACATCTTGATCTATTCTAAAACAGAAGAGGAGCATGCAGAACATTTGGGGATAGTTCTGGAAATACTGCGACATGAGAAATTGTACGCAAAGTTTTCCAAGTGTGAATTTTGGTTAAAAGAAGTACGATTTCTTGGGCACGTGATTAGCAATAAAGGAGTGGAAGTGGATCCGGCAAAGATTGAAGCCATAATCAACTGGGAGAGGCCAAAGACATCAACAGAAGTGCGAAGTTTTATGGGACTGGCAGGTTACCATAGGAGATTTGTGCAAGATTTTGCAAAGGTAGCTACGCCATTGACAAAGCTCACCAGGAAGAACCAGAAATTTGAATGGGATAAGAAGTGTGAGGAGAGTTTCCAAGAATTAAAGAATAGATTAGTATCTTCTCCAGTGCTAGTCTTGCCAGATGATCAAGGAAATTTTGTAATTTATAGTGACGCATCGTACAAAGGACTGGGATGTGTTTTGATGCAGCATAACAAGGTGATAGCCTACGCTTCAAGACAGTTGAAACCACATGAAAAAAGTATCCAACGCATGATCTAGAATTGGCAGTTATAGTGTTTGTATTGAAGATTTGGAGGCATTATCTTTATGGGGAAAAGTGCGAGATCTACACGGACCACAAGAGTTTAAAGTATATCTTCACCCAGAAGGAATTGAACATGAGGCAGAGAAGATGGCTAGAATTGATCAAGGACTACGACTGTACTATCAACTATCATCCAGGAAAAGCAAATGTGGTGGCCGACGCTCTGAGCAGAAAAGAAAGGTTAAACATGATAACTTCATCCGAGGAATTAATCAGGGAATTTGAGAAGCTGGAAATAGAGGTTAGTATTCCAAGTATGTCTATAGAGGTATTGTGTGCAATGTCTTTTCAACCAGAATTATTAGAGAAAATAAGAAGATGTCAGGAAGAAGTAATGAGCCATGAACGAGACAGTTTGACAGGAGAAGAAATAGGGAGTCAAAAGGATGATAAAGGGATATTAAGATTTTCTTCCAGAATATGGATACCCAACATAGCCGAGCTGAAAGATGAAATTCTTCGAGACGCTCACAACTCCAGATACTCAATTCATCCCGGAAGTACGAAGATGTATAGAGACTTAAGAGAAAACTTTTGGTGGCCAAGAATGATGAAAGAAATTGCAGAATGGGTAAGTAAGTGTTACACTTGCCAGCGAGTCAAAGCGGAACATCAAAGGCCCAGTGGACTGATACAACCATTGGACATTCCAGAATGGAAGTGGGAGCATATCGCGATGGATTTCGTAGTTGGATTATCGAGGACCAGGGCGAATCATGATGCTATTTGGGTTATTATCGATAGATTGACGAAGTCGGCGCATTTTCTTCCTATCAATGAAAGATTCTCAATGGATAAATTGGTTCGGTTATATCTTAAGGAAATTGTGAATCGACATGGAGTTCCAGTATCCATAGTTTCAGACAGAGATCCTCGATTTAACTCAAGATTTTGGAGAAGTTTTCAAGATTGTCTCGGAACGAAGCTGAACATGAGTACCGCGTATCATCCGCAGACGGACGGTCAAAGTGAAAGGACGATTCAGAATATTGAAGATATGCTGAGGGTATGTGCACTAGATTTTGAAGGGAGTTGGGACGAGCATTTACCATTAGTTGAATTCTCCTACAATAACAGCTATCATGCCAGCATTGGGATGCCGCCTTACGAAGCCTTATACGGGAGAAGATGTAGATCTCTAATATGTTGGGAAGAAGTTGGTGAGAGAAAGATTTTGGGTCCAGAATTGATCCAGCAGACAAAGGAGAAAATAGAACTCATTCGGAAAAGATTAACAGCAGCTCAAGATCGTCAACATAAATATGCTGATCTTGTCAGAAAGGATATGGAATTTGAAGTTGGTGAAGCAGTGCTATTAAAAGTTTCTCCTTGGAAAGGTCTATTAAGATTTGGGAAGAAAGGAAAGCTGAGTCCGCGTTAAGTTGGTCCTTTTGAGATTTTGAAGCGTGTGGGAAAGGTTGCTTATGAATTAGCGTTACCCCCCTCACATGCAGCATATTCACAACGTGTTCCATGTGTCAATGTTGAAGCGTTATTTGCCTGATTCGAACCATGTGATAGAATACGAGCCAATCGAGATTCAGCAAGATTTGTCTTTTGTAGAGCAACCAGTGCACATTTTAGATAAGAAAGAAAGAGTACTTAGGAATAAGTCTGTATCTTTAGTGCGAGTCTTGTGGAGGAATCCCAAGGTTGAAGAGTCGACTTGGGAGTTGGAAAGCGAAATGCAATCCAAGTATCCTCATTTATTTTCCTAAGCTGATTCTGAGGACAGAATCCTATTAAGGGGGGAAGGATGTAATATCCGGGAAAATTATGTGAATATTATATGTTAAATAAATAAATATTGTGTGTTTTATAAATTTAAAGTAATTGTTGCTATGATATGAGATGTTATAACTGTTATGTGTGTTTTTGTGCGGGCCAGAAATTTTTTTCGATTGATTAAAAATATGTTTAAATTGCAATTATAAGAACTTATTTGCAATCGGGACGCGTAATTATTAGTGTCTTTATTAAGATACCTGTTTTATTTGATTTTATGTGCGTTTGAATGTATTTTACGTGTTTTCGGGATTTTCTGGTAATTTAGGGATCGTTTCCGTTTTTCAAAAATCAACGAACCGGGACCCCACCGGGACGTCAAACCCCACAAAATCTGTGTTTTTATTTTTATAAAATTATGCGTATTTCAAATACCCTTTATTTTTGTATTTTCGAATTATTCGCAATTTTTGGGAAATTTTGACATTAATTTTGTATTTTATTGTTTTTAAAATTATTCCCCGTAATTATTATTTTGGGACCTTAATTATTATAATTAGGGGATAAAAATACCCTTAATTTATTTTGGGGATATAATTTCAGACTAAATATAAATAGCTGAACTGCTGTTATTTATTTATTTTTATGTTATTAAAAATTCAGAAAATTCATACAAAACAAGAACATTCTTGGGGGTATAATCTTGTTCATCACAAACAATTGATGATTCTGAGCTAACCAGGAAACCAAATCGGACGTTCTACCTATCAAATTGATCCCCGTAACGAGCCCGTTCTGTTGATACTAAAATCACGATTTGAGGGTGAGTATTCTGAAAAATCGTTTTTTTAGTTTTGTTCTTGAAATCGTTCTTGAGTTGTGTTGATTTTTGATTGATTCTGATGTTACAGATAGCTTTATATGATGGTTTACAGTCGATTTGATTATAAATATGTGTTGTTTGATTCCCAGAGTGCTAAAGTCGAGTTCTAAGTTTTTATGAATTTTTCAAATCGATTTTCTTGATTATAATGATGTTCTTGGCTATGTTTGATGATTGGGTTAGTTTATAATTGTTCTGAGCTTCATTTTGATACCGAGAACTCAAGTTTTGGTGTTGATTTGGTTATAATCGGGTTTTCCGATTTGGTTCGCCGGAAAATGTTTGAATTTGATCGGAGTTGTTGTTTGGGTTGAAGTTGGAGGTTAATATGGTTGCAGTTAAGTTCCTGGGAAAGATTGGAATCGATTGGTATAAAAACCCATCGATTTTGGCTATGATTCAAGGCTGTGGTGTGGTTGCTGGGCGGCGCCGGATTCCGGGAGGCTTCGCCGGATTCTGGAATCGTTTCCAGTTCCCGTCGAGTGCTCTTGAATTTCCGGCCGTTCCCCCACCGCACAGGCCGCTGTTTGATCCACTGGAGGGGATGACCCAAATGCCAATAAACGTTTCTGATTTTCTTTTTACTTTTTTATTAAAAATCATTTTTCCTATTTTCAAAAATCAATTTATTTAATTCAAAAAAAAAATCAGTTATTAATTATTTTAAATTCCTAAAATTATTTTCTTTTATTATTTTCAAAAATACAATTTGATTTAATTATTTATAATTCATTTTAGTTAATTATTTATGAATTTAATTAATTGATTAAAAATCAATTAATCAATTAATTTTATTTATAAATAGTTAAATAAATGTAAATTATTTATAATTAATTCACATAATTCCTAAAAATATTATGTTAAGGTTTTAAAAATTATATTTTGGTATTTAAAAATCAATTAATATTATTATTAATTGATTTAAATCTATTTATTCCTTATTTTATTCATAATAATTAAACCGTTCGTCCGTTTAATACGAAACGAACGCGTACAGACTCAGAAAAATATTGCGCTTCCAATAAAAATACTTTTGAGACCTAATTTCTTTTGTATTGCAATGTCATGTGAGATATATATCAGTTTGAGTCGGTATCTGATCGGTAAATATTATTATTGAACTGATTTTCATTTTGAACGCACTGAGACGTACCTTTTTAATGATCTGACTTATGTGTTACATGAAATATGTGAGTACGTGTTATACGAATACCATGATTACGTGTTACGTGATATACACGCTATCTGTTACAGTTTTAAAATGCCATGCTAGTTATAAACGATCGGGTAGATGTTAAGACGTATAGTTACGTCGATTGAGTTTGGTCTATCAAATAAGATAGTTCTTTTGTTTATAGAATCGAGTAGCAAGGAGTACAGTCAAGTGTTAGACGGAGATAGTAGCCAGCATCTATAAGCAGAGTTATAGTAAGAGGTTATCGAGCATACCAGGCAAGTACCCTAACTTCACTTATCGTTCAAGTGATGTTCATTTCGAACTATATTATGCAAGTATTCTCCTATTCTAAATTCAGAATAGCTTATTGTTTTACATATTCAAATATAAGAACTGGTTATAAATACTTTGATAGCATATTGAATATCAATATTCCTATATTTATTGACATTCTCGTATTCTAGCAATCATTCTGCTAGAACCAACCTTTTGATTCGATAGATAGTGAATAACTATACTATCCAGATATACTCTATACAGTGAGACTTTGAATTGAGATTAGCGAATAACTAATTGTTCTAGTTATTTCGCCATCAGTTGTTGAGATAACTCCGGACCATGTGACATGGGGAGTTGAATAGATAAGGATGTCATTGATTCGACTCCTTTAATCAAAAATTGTTTCGTGAATTGATTCTTGGTTAGCATAAGGGGCCGAGGCACCGGTCCAGTGTGAGTTATTATACGAAAGTGTAATATCTTGCTAGGCGAATATATGCCTTCTTCATGGATATCCAATAAGTACGGTATGGCTGCGGGATATCGATAACTATATTTACGGTATGGCTGCGGGATACCGGTGTTGTTTCATGACTGATCATCAAGAACAGCATAGTGCATAATTGTGTTTTATTAAACTGTCGCTTAAACTTTAAAGTCTATATCAGCTTCTGATTTTACTCAGATATTGTTATTGTTGTTCATTTACAAACTTTATACTGCTTGCTGAGCATTTCTTTCGCTCATACTTGTTTATTATTCTAATATTTCAGCTAAGCCAGAGCAGGCTTGAGTCCCAAGTTTGATCAGAAGTCGAGTGCTTGTAAATAGTTTGGTGTGTTTTCCAGGTAGACAGTTTGGGACGCTTGAATAGTATAAAGGTTTGTAATAAAATTTGAATAAGTTGTAAAACTAATTAGACTATGGTTTGTAATAACAGTTGGTTTGTAATAGTGCCTGTTCCATATTATAACCTGTGATCGATCCAGTTGCATGCAAGGGGTCATATTTATTTTATTATTCCGCTGTGATTATTTTATTATCGTTTAGTGGCAAGTGACCCCCAAACCTAGACCCCGGGTTTGGAGGGCGTCACACTTTGTCTCAACAGATATGTTCTTTAGTGTCCTCTGATTTTCAATATGGTGGTGTGTCTGACTAGTTGATCCTTCTATTGCTCCCCCTAAGCTGTTGCTGGGATTTCCTGAAAATCCTTACCCTTGCTGTCTGGCTTCATTGAAATAATGAGTTGTGTTATACACTGCCTGTAATAACCCCAATTTTTGGAAATTTTTGAAACCCTTATGAATAGTGTTTTTGATGAATGAGAAAACTGTTCATGCCACGCTATGTAGGGGTTCTGTTATTGATCTTATGGGATATTATTAGTACTCTATGTGGTATATAAGTATATGTAAAGATCGTCAGAATCCAATTCTGAACACTTTGATTTTCCCGGAAATCCACTAGATACGGAGAGAATTGAGTATAAGGTAACAGGATAAAAAGGATTTAAATTAAAGGATTATAAGAGAGGATCATAAAAGGAATACAATATATTGAGAAAGGTTAAGGGAACCTAAGTAATAAGATCCCAGGTATGATCCCTCAAACGATAAACGAGAACGAAAGATAAGCGAACCGTAAAACAAATAAGTGACCAAGAGACAAGCTTGTACAAGAAGCCAGGGATTGTGACATCATCAAACCACAAGGTGTGGACAAGTGGGAGCATTATGACATGTGCAAGGTGACATAGGCATGACAAGAAAGGAAGGAGATGTGGTGACTTTTTAACCACACAAAATCAAGGGCAACTAGGTAATTTACTAAATCAAACACAAAAACCAAGCCAACCAAGCCAAGCAAAATCATTTTCATCAAAATCAAAAAGAAACCAAGGCATGGTTCATCATGCTCTCGGCTTTTACTATTGCAAATGGGCAAAAATTTCAAAAATTCAAGATCCAAGCTTCCTAAATTGGTGAGTAAATTCCCTAATCATCTTCATGCTTAGTTAGGGCTATATCATGAGTTTAAGCCATTAATTCCTTCTCAATCTTCTTCATTTAATCAAAGAAGAAGACTATGAATAGTGTTTTCAAGTTTTTAACTTGAAGTTTTTCTTGTTTTTCTTGAAGATCCAAGCTTTCCTAAGACTTCTCAAAGCTTCTTAAGGCTTCCTAGCTCCTCCCACCACTTCAAGGAAGGTATACCATCTCCAAACCCTAGGTTCCTATATATTATAAGATGATTTTGATTAGTAGGATGATATTGTAGCTTGTTGTTGTGATTAGAGTTTGGGATTTGAAATGGTAGTGAAATGGAATGGTAAATGTTGTGGTTTTGATTTAAAAGAACTTAAGTATGATTAAAGTTAAGTTTAGGTATAAGTATGAATGATTAAATTGAATTGGTTGGGATTGTTATGATGAGATAAGGATGGATGTTGGTTGTATGTTGGATTTGAGGTTGATTTGGAATGGTTTTGAATGGTTTAAAATATTGGAAATCGCGTAAACATAGCCGTCGTAACGTCCGATTTTCTTTGGACTGTTTTTGTGCATAGCATTAGGACCCGAGAACCCCCTGATAGTTTATGACCACTGCCATTTTTAGATAGCTCATGTTACGAGCTTCGTTTTGATATGTAGTTCGTTCGATTCCGATGCACGGTTTAGGAGAAACGACCGTTTCAAGTAACGGCGTTTCGCGAACGAAACTTTTCCCCTCGCCTTACTTTGAAACATAGGTTAAAGACCAAAAAGGGTTAATTAATGTATGAAACATTTATGGTAAGTGTGTTAGGCAGTTGGTAAGACACTCGCGAAGGAATCGCTTTAAAACTCGTAAAGGTTAAATTATTAAAAATGGTGGAGCCGAGGGTACCCGAGTGACTTAAGCGAATCAGTGAGCGCAAAACAAGCTTTAGAGTCTAAGTTAGTTAAAGTATAGATTTACAAGTGATTTTGGTTTAATTCCACCTTACTTGTTGTTTATAGGTTACCAGACTCGTCCCGAGCCATTCGTAACCCCAGTCGCTCAGGCAAGTATTCTATCCGTTATACTGTTGTTGTGATGTATATATGTGTATATGCATGATCTTGCGATAAATGCATACTTGTTATTAGCAAATTCTTGCGATATATTGTAGCATGTGATATGGTACATATGCATGCCTGTTTCGTATTCTTGCCATATATATCTGTTGGTTCAATTGATAATACCTATGCTAGAGAATAGCGGTAAATTGCATATACCCTTAGTATAGGGACCCAAAAGGTGGAAATATTTTCTAAACCGGGAGTCGAGGATCCCGAGTAGATTTTGTATATATGTATATATATACATATATATTTATATATATATATATGGTTATAGTTTTCAAAACTATTAATCGAATAAGGTTTATTCGATAACTTTATTTTATTTAATGAATATTATTATGAATATTCATTCGAGGGCTTATGACTTCTTTATTTTATTTAATGAATATTATTATGAATATTCATTCGAGGGCTTATGACTTCTTTATTTTATTAAATGAATATTATTTGAATATTCATTCGAGGGCTTATGACTCTTTTATATTATTATTGGATATTACTTGGATATTCATTTGAGGATGTATGACTCCTTTATTTTATGAATATTATTTATAATATTCATTCGAGGTATTATGACTCCGCTTATTACTGCAATATATTCTTTATTTTATTAAAGAATAAGGTGTCAATAATCAAACTTATTTTCGATTATTCAAATAAAGATAGTACTTTCGTATAAGTATATCTTTGGTTATTTAATACTCGTTTCAAGTATAAGTTTTAATACTTCTACTTCAATTATTTTTATAAAGATTATTCTTTATGGGAATATTATTTAAATAATAATATTCAGACATTTTCTAAATATACTGGGGACTGATTTACTTCATTAAATCAACTTTACTCCAAACACTCTTTAAAGTGTTTTCGAGTCTTCAAAATGATTTTTAAAAGTTAGAGCGGATCCCAAAACTCATTTTTATATTTAAGATCTTCCTTTTAAGGGGATTTAAATACTCGCTCAAAACCTGAGGGATCCGGCTCTATGGTGTATTTTATATTCGCAACAAGGTTGCTGTTTTGATAAATGAATTGATTACTTGCCCAATGTTCGGGAAGTAAGCCCATCTAATTGAGTCGGCATAAGCGACAGGCCGGGGTACGGTCTATCAAAGTGTAAGTGGCTGGGTGGCAGTCCATCAACGCGTAAGAGGCCGGGTGGCGGTCCAGCACAAGGTCCTTATGTGGCCAGGGTGATGATCGGTGGGGGATTCATCCATCTACTAGTAGAAAAGGTTACTTATTGGTATCTTTGCCTGATCAGCAAGATATCTGGTTTATGCCAAAATTCTTTTCCTTTCCAAAATTCATTGGATGTTTCAAACTCTGTTCATACTTTACATAACAGAGGTTCCAGGAAATGTTTAAGAGATATATATGTGGATATATATATATATATCGGGACTAAATAAAGTATCTCGTAACTTTATTTCATTCAATAATATTTCAAAGATTGAATCTATTCAAGTCTTATCTTGTGGTCTCATCAGTGGGATGAACTTTTGAAACTAATTATAACTTGAACGGTGGTAGTTCAAGTAGTATTTGGGAAAGATATAAGTATATTGGGGTATCTTGTAACTTCATCTTTTAAACTTATATCTAATTAATAATTGTCTTATGAATGACAAAGATTTTCAGAAAAAAAAACGTTGAGACAAGGTCAGATATATGAGATCACCTTGCAACGATATTTTTATACAGTTATACACTGGGACTTTGTGTATATTATGCATGGAAGAGGACTTCCAATATTTTGAAAAGTATATATGTATATATACTGAATATTTTGCGACTTCATCGCATTAAGATATCAAACTTGGTTCATTACTTTTGACCAAGACTTTCATGAGTATTATGAGTAGGCTCATATATTGTTAATCTTTATACATATTATTTTGGTGGGCTTGCTGCTCACCCTTGCTTTATTTCTTCATCACACAACAACAGTTAGGAAAGATGGCCAGACTCCAGCAGACCCAGCGCAAGCGTGTGGGAAGCGTCCCGCGTCTTCCCGTTGATGTTGTAGCTGCTATAGCTGCAGAGGTAGATCTATCGTAGATCAGACCATCTACTTTTGAGAATCAATTATGTATAATTATAACTTGTGGCAGATAATGGCAATTAACTGTAAATTTATCAAGTAATCATTTTGGGTTGTAATAACTTTTAAATTGTGGATTCAAAGACTTGTACTTATTTAAATTTCATCTCTGAGACTATAACGGGTTGTGGTGTGTGTTAGTGTGGGGTCACAGCATAAGGTTATTTATTATTAATTAAGTGAAGTGATATTGTGGAAAGAAAGACCGTGACGACCCGGATCCCCGACCCCGGATCTGGGGGTGTTACAGTAATGGTATCAGAGCTAAGCGTTATAAACCTCAGAGATGATGTGACGTTAAGATAATAACTAAGATAATAAGAACTCTTGCCAAGTTCATAGTCGGGCTACCTAACGTAGTACTGACAGTTAAAACCCTTATGGGAACCCTTATAAATATCATGATAGAAGAGTAGTTCGTTATCGTATATGGTAGCGGGACCGAACCCTGAGGTTGAGGAGCAACAACGCGATGATGTTTTATTACTTATTGGAGATCGGATTGTGGATCCGATAGAGTGTCCTAATGCAGGATCAGATGATGTTGATATTGAGGATGTAGCGGTTGAGGATGTTGTCCTAGAAGGGATAGTTGCTGAGAAGGATCCCATGGAGGATCCTGACAAGAATGAATAAAGGACCACTGATGAATTGATGACCACGGTTAGGTCGACTACCAGAGGTAGGATTGGTCGGTCACTACCAGAGGTTCGTTCAAGTTTGTAAAGATAGTAGCCCCTTTAACGCGGCTTACTCATAAGACTGAGAAGTTCGAATAGGCAGAGAAATGCGAGAGCAGCTTTTAAGAACTGAAGCAAAGGTTGGTGACGGCCCCTATGTTGGCGTTGCCGGAGGGAAAAAGGAGATTTTGTGATTTGTAAGTGACGCTTCGCATAAGGAATTAGGGTGCTTCTTATATAGCACAGCAAGATAATCGCGTCTTCGTCAAGACAATTAAGGGAATTTAAAATTCGATATCCCCACCCATGAGCTTGGGCTCGTGGCAATAGTTTTGCCCTAAAGATTGGAGGCACTACTTGTATGGAGAGAAGTGCGAGATTTACCTAAGCCATAAGTACTCTAGTACATTTTTCCGTAGAGAGAGCTCAACATACGCCCGAGGAGGCGGTTAGAGCTAATCAAGAATTATGATTGGGAGATTCTGTATCATTCGGGGAAAGCCAATGTGGTGGCTGATGCCCTTAGTAAAAAGGAGAGACTCAAGATGATAATGACTTTGGGAGGGTTGATAAGAGATTTTGAAAAAAAAAAAATGGAAATAGATATGAAGGTAACCGGAGCCGGTACCGAAAAGTTGTTTGAGATTGCAATACAACCCGAATTATTGGAAAGGAACATATTGTGCCAGAAAAAGTGATGAATGAAGGCAGAGAGCCAACAAATAGATATGAGATTAATACCGAGAGAGATGATAAGGGAATAATGAGGTATTCCTATAGAATTTGGGTTCCAAATGTTTAAGAGCTTAAAGATGAAATCTTAGATGAAAGCTAGTTTGAGGAATAAGAGTTAGAGCAAACCCTGAATGTGATAGTCAGGGAGGACGCCATCAAGATAGAAGGAACCCATAACATAATGAAGTGGAAAATGAGGATTTTAACGTACAAGATAACCCCAAGTATGGGAGAAGGATGAAACATTCCATACTAAGGAAACGGAAAGTCGAGTAAGGAAAGGAGACCCGAGACGGTACTCCAATACGGCAATTCATGGACCTGTCTAAAGAGAACTTAGACTATTATCTCCAACCACCACCCTGAGGGGACAATGCGGCAGGAAATTCTTTCATGACCTTTAAATCGTTAAGCTCTCAGAGTTCCAAGGAACAAGTTGACCTAGTCGAGGCAAGAGCCTGGCTAAAGGAAATATAGGAATCATTTGAGATTCTAAATGATTGACGAATCACAAAAGACTGTTTTTATCACTCACCCTCCTAAGAGAGAGACCACCTGCTGGTGAAAGGCCAAGGAAGGCACGGAGCAAGAGATTATAATAAATTGATTATAGTTCATCCAATTGTTTTTGGGAAAGTAATTCCCAAGGTTATGGAATAGTGTAAAAGCTTTAGAGCCAGAACAAAGACAGACGAGTATGATGAATTATGAATCTAAGTTGTAAAAGTTATCAAGATTCGTTCTGGAGACACGAATCCAGAATGACGGGATGTCTAAAATCAATACTTATGTTGTGTTGGTTCATGAAATAATGATAAGAGAAAGGAAAATAAAAAGAAACTGAAGTGGAAAGGAATATAAAGGCAATAGAGTTTGAGGAATGATAAGGAAGTTGGGTATGAGGAAACCCTAAAGACTCTTAGCAATAGAAATAGAAAAGTATGTAATCGTCAGGATGAGGGTGATTCACCATGAGTTAAATTGATGGTTGAAGGAATAAGAGATAAATATACTTTATCCCCTTTAAGTTGGGAGGATTCGAGGAAACCTTGAAATAGTTCGAAGGATAAATAATGAGACGCGGATAGACTGAGGAGACAAGGAAGTAAGAAATTAGGAAAAATTGGATGAAGGAAGTGACCTTCAAGAATGTGAAGTGTAAGACCGGTGGCTCGATACCCAGAAAGGGAGACGCCAGGTATGAAAGATATCCCAACATTGAGGTAACTGTTGAGATAAACAACAAAAGTAAATAAGGAATTATTAAGAAGAAGTTCACGTTGAACATGACCAATATCTTCCAGAACATCCATGTTATCATTACCAAATCAGGAAAGAAAAGCGGATGACCATTGTTATCTTTTGGAAGCCATATGGATTGACCCCAATTTGAATAAGGATGCTATTATGAAGTTAGGCATAGACTATCGAGGTGGGAATGATGAATAAAATAATCTATCAAGGATATATGACTTGGTTTATCCATGGATGGATGCATGTACCTTTTCAAAGGTGGAATTAAGGATAGAACATCGGTAACTTAAAATGAATCCTAGGGGAATGCATAAAGGTTGGCATTTCACCCTTAATAGGGATATTGTGAGTTTTGACAATATGAATTGGAAAGGATTAAGGTAATAACAACCTTTAAGAATCAGTGGAGAAATTTTTCAGAAGTATATAGACAATGATTCTGGTATTAAAAAAAAATGGTATCTTGATATGCCCTGTATCTAGGGAATACAGGAGGAACGATTCAAGGATAACCTTAGAGGTTTTACAAGGAGAAAGGTAATATTCAAAATTCTCAAAAATAGAAATGTTGATAAAGGAAATATGACGTAATTATAATGATGCCAAGTGGGGCACGTGTTAAACCACGAGAAAGTATGGATCAAACCAGTAAAGGTCGAAATTGTTCAGGGCAATTAGGACCTAAGATAAAAGATGTTCTAAGTATGATTGAGAGTCAGTCGTGACAGTGATTAACCTCTAAAGATTGAGGCAATAACTTATGGAAAAATGGTGATATTTTTTTTTATTCATCAGATATTAAAGAAAAGCATTTTCACATAAGCTGTGATTGAAATAAGGTAGAAAATTTATTTGGAGGTGGTTAAAATGACATTGACTGTAAGGAAATTTTACTATCAGGTAAGGCCAAAGAGGTGGCCGACACTTTAAAGGTAAGAGGATAATTATAGGCGCTTGTGCCAAAGGAATACAATGATGATGGTTAAAACTATGAAGGTTGTATTATGGTTTGGAAGATTGACATTCCTTCTGATGACTGTGCAATACCCAACCGTAATAGTAGTTGGTAAAGGTTTAATTCGTGTAATCGCCATGAGCGGGCTATCTATCTTAGAAGGTCCTATCTTGAGATAAGCCAGGACCATGTTTCAAAAAGGACTAGACGAACCTTTGAGTTAAGTCTTCTATTTAAGGCATATGATTAAGAATGGTATTAACCTGCTATCGTTGCTTTGATTGAAACTCTTCTGCAATTTTATCTGCTTCATGTCATGAATGTACGTCAGGATCAGGAGTGTTCTTCATGAATCAAGAATGGTGATCATGTTACCTCCTTAGAAGAATTCGATATGATATGAATGGACTCTGTATGGTTAGCTATTAAAACTTCATGGAAAACGAATGACTACAGTAGGTTAACGGTGGGCCATAGTAATGCAGGAATGATTCTGAGAGTAATGAGCTGATTACTTACAACCGTGAGAGTTGTATTGGAATGGATGTTGAGAGTAAATACCACTAATCGGGTCGTGGTGGTGTATAAGTTATCATTGATAGACTAATTAAGTCGATTATCTACCTATGATATATTTATTCCTTCTTATCGATAAAGAGTAGTATTACCCATACGAAGAAGGTTGCGGTATAGAAATGGATTCTAGTAATGATGAGGTCTAGAATGAGATCCCAGATTCGATTTTCGATATCGAGGGAGTTTCAAAGGTGATTGTATATAAGCTCGAGGAAGAGCATGGGTCCATAGAATGATGGACGGAATGGCGAAAATATTTAGGCACGTGAAATGCGATGCTATAATACTTGATGTTGATATAAATACATATATGTTTTGTTCTTCTATGACAAACCTCTATAGTTCAGAGGTACATTCCAAGCCAGATATTTTATGGCAATAAAATTTTTTTTTTATGAATATACAATTCTCTTCAATTCGTTCTTTTCTCTTCTTTTCATTTCATGTAAGCTGAGAAGAACAACCCTTCCAGAAGGGGAGGTATTGCCGAATGACTATCTATCTGTGTGATAGAAGCCGAGTAGGATACCAGCTATTGTTTAATTGCTTGTCAAGTACTAAAGGCTGGCCACCTTATGTACTAACTATGCGATATAACAAGTGTTCATGATCATAGTGATCTCTCAACAAATTCCTTTACTTCTATATGATTAATCAAACTTTGGAAAATAGAAACAACTGAAAAAGGAGTAATAAAGTGGTGGTAGTATGCGGAATGGGAACACATTCGTGATACTAAGGTTGACGTGGTTATTAAAAGGTTATAGAACGCTAACAAGCAAAAGTATAACCCGTATAATATTAGGAACGGAAGGTAGTAGCGATTACGAACTGGAAAAGAATGGGTATTGAGAAGCAAGAGTTCTAATGATTAGAAGCTATGATGAGAGTCTGTGTAATAGACTTGAAAGAATTTGGAATGATCACTTAACGCGGATTAAGTTATCTTACGATAATAGATCATATGTCAGTATTGAGGTATCGCCTTATGGGATCCTTGAGGGAAGACAATGTCGATCTCCCTTATGTTAGGATGAAGTTGTAGAGCGCAAGATGCTCGGACCCGCAGTAGTCCAAAGGACCAGGGATATAATAGATCTAATCAGAGGACGACTGGTAGTAGCCAGGAAGGACATAAGAAGTATGTCGATTTGACACGAAAGGACAAAGAATAGGAAGGAGGCAACCTTGTATTGTTAAAAGTATTCCCTTGCAAAGAATTAATGAGATTCAGAAAGAAAGGAAAGCTAAGTCCACCAATTGTTGGACCCTTGGATATATTAAGACGTTTTGGGAAGTTAGCATATGAGCTAGCCCTACCCCCGAACATGTAGTAAGTTCATAGCATGTTCCACATATCAATGTTAAGGAAGTGTAATTCGGATGCCAGACAAATAGGGGCATATGAGTGCATAGACACGCAACCCGACGTAACCTATATGGAGCAACCAAGAAGGGTTATAGAGTGAAAAGGAACGAGTGCTTAGGAGAAGGGTTATCAAACTAGTAAGAGTTTGATGGTAGAACCACAATGTGGGAAAATTGACTTGAGAGTTAGAAAGTGCAATACTAAGAAAGTATCCCTATTTATTTCTATCTGATTCCGGGACGGAATCCTTTTAAGGAGGGGAGACTGTAATAACCCCAATTTTTGGAAATTTTTGAAACCCTTATGAATAGTGTTTTTGCTGAATGAGAAAACTGTTCATGCCACGCTATGTAGGGGTTCTGTTATTGATCTTATGGGATATTATTAGTACTCTATGTGGTATATAAGTGTATGTAAAGATCGTCAGAATCCAATTCTGAACACTTTGATTTTCCCGGAAATCCACTAGATACGGAGAGAATTGAGTATAAGGTAACAGGATAAAAAGGATTTAAATTAAAGGATTATAAGAGAGGATCATAAAAGGAATACAATATATTGAGAAAGGTTAAGGGAACCTAAGTAATAAGATCCCAGGTATGATCCCTCAAACGATAAACGAGAACGAAAGATAAGCGAACCGTAAAACAAATAAGTGACCAAGAGACAAGCTTGTACAAGAAGCCAGGGATTGTGACATCATCAAACCACAAGGTGTGGACAAGTGGGAGCATTATGACATGTGCAAGGTGACATAGGCATGACAAGAAAGGAAGGAGATGTGGTGACTTTTTAACCACACAAAATCAAGGGCAACTAGGTAATTTACTAAATCAAACACAAAAACCAAGCCAACCAAGCCAAGCAAAATCATTTTCATCAAAATCAAAAAGAAACCAAGGCATGGTTCATCATGCTCTCGGCTTTTACTATTGCAAATGGGCAAAAATTTCAAAAATTCAAGATCCAAGCTTCCTAAATTGGTGAGTAAATTCCCTAATCATCTTCATGCTTAGTTAGGGCTATATCATGAGTTTAAGCCATTAATTCCTTCTCAATCTTCTTCATTTAATCAAAGAAGAAGACTATGAATAGTGTTTTCAAGTTTTTAACTTGAAGTTTTTCTTGTTTTTCTTGAAGATCCAAGCTTTCCTAAGACTTCTCAAAGCTTCTTAAGGCTTCCTAGCTCCTCCCACCACTTCAAGGAAGGTATACCATCTCCAAACCCTAGGTTCCTATATATTATAAGATGATTTTGATTAGTAGGATGATATTGTAGCTTGTTGTTGTGATTAGAGTTTGGGATTTGAAATGGTAGTGAAATGGAATGGTAAATGTTGTGGTTTTGATTTAAAAGAACTTAAGTATGATTAAAGTTAAGTTTAGGTATAAGTATTAATGATTAAATTGAATTGGTTGGGATTGTTATGATGAGATAAGGATGGATGTTGGTTGTATGTTGGATTTGAGGTTGATTTGGAATGGTTTTGAATGGTTTAAAATATTGGAAATCGCGTAAACATAGCCGTCGTAACGTCCGATTTTCTTTGGACTGTTTTTGTGCATAGCATTAGGACCCGAGAACCCCCTGCTAGTTTATGACCACTGCCATGTTTAGATAGCTCGTGTTACGAGCTTCGTTTTGATATGTAGTTCGTTCGATTCCGATGCACGGTTTAGGAGAAACGACCGTTTCAAGTAACGGCGTTTCGCGAACGAAACTTTTCCCCTCGCCTTACTTTGAAACATAGGTTAAAGACCAAAAAGGGTTAATTAATGTATGAAACATTTATGGTAAGTGTGTTAGGCAGTTGGTAAGACACTCGCGAAGGAATCGCTTTAAAACTCGTAAAGGTTAAATTATTAAAATGGTGGAGCCGAGGGTACCCGAGTGACTTAAGCGAATCAGTGAGCGCAAAACAAGCTTTAGAGTCTAAGTTAGTTAAAGTATAGATTTACAAGTGATTTTGGTTTAATTCCACCTTACTTGTTGTTTATAGGTTACCAGACTCGTCCCGAGCCATTCGTAACCCCAGTCGCTCAGGCAAGTATTCTATCCGTTATACTGTTATTGTGATGTATATATGTGTATATGCATGATCTTGCGATAAATGCATACTTGTTATTAGCAAATTCTTGCGATATATTGTAGCATGTGATATGGTACATATGCATGCCTGTTTCGTATTCTTGCCATATATATCTGTTGGTTCAATTGATAATACCTATGCTAGAGAATAGCGGTAAATTGCATATACCCTTAGTATAGGGACCCAAAAGGTGGAAATATTTTCTAAACCGGGAGTCGAGGATCCCGAGTAGATTTTGTATATATGTATATATATACATATATATTTATATATATATATATGGTTATAGTTTTCAAAACTATTAATCGAATAAGGTTTATTCGATAACTTTATTTTATTTAATGAATATTATTATGAATATTCATTCGAGGGCTTATGACTTCTTTATTTTATTTAATGAATATTATTATGAATATTCATTCGAGGGCTTATGACTTCTTTATTTTATTAAATGAATATTATTTGAATATTCATTCGAGGGCTTATGACTCTTTTATATTATTATTGGATATTACTTGGATATTCATTTGAGGATGTATGACTCCTTTATTTTATGAATATTATTTATAATATTCATTCGAGGTATTATGACTCCGCTTATTACTGCAATATATTCTTTATTTTATTAAAGAATAAGGTGTCAATAATCAAACTTATTTTCGATTATTCAAATAAAGATAGTACTTTCGTATAAGTATATCTTTGGTTATTTAATACTCGTTTCAAGTATAAGTTTTAATACTTCTACTTCAATTATTTTTATAAAGATTATTCTTTATGGGAATATTATTTAAATAATAATATTCAGACATTTTCTAAATATACTGGGGACTGATTTACTTCATTAAATCAACTTTACTCCAAACACTCTTTAAAGTGTTTTCGAGTCTTCAAAATGATTTTTAAAAGTTAGAGCGGATCCCAAAACTCATTTTTATATTTAAGATCTTCCTTTTAAGGGGATTTAAATACTCGCTCAAAACCTGAGGGATCCGGCTCTATGGTGTATTTTATATTCGCAACAAGGTTGCTGTTTTGATAAATGAATTGATTACTTGCCCAATGTTCGGGAAGTAAGCCCATCTAATTGAGTCGGCATAAGCGACAGGCCGGGGTACGGTCTATCAAAGTGTAAGTGGCTGGGTGGCAGTCCATCAACGCGTAAGAGGCCGGGTGGCGGTCCAGCACAAGGTCCTTATGTGGCCAGGGTGATGATCGGTGGGGGATTCATCCATCTACTAGTAGAAAAGGTTACTTATTAGTATCTTTGCCTGATCAGCAAGATATCTGGTTTATGCCAAAATTCTTTTCCTTTCCAAAATTCATTGGATGTTTCAAACTCTGTTCATACTTTACATAACAGAGGTTCCAGGAAATGTTTAAGAGATATATATGTGGATATATATATATATATATATATATATATATATATATATATATCGGGACTAAATAAAGTATCTCGTAACTTTATTTCATTCAATAATATTTCAAAGATTGAATCTATTCAAGTCTTATCTTGTGGTCTCATCAGTGGGATGAACTTTTGAAACTAATTATAACTTGAACGGTGGTAGTTCAAGTAGTATTTGGGAAAGATATAAGTATATTGGGGTATCTTGTAACTTCATCTTTTAAACTTATATCTAATTAATAATTGTCTTATGAATGACAAAGATTTTCAGAAAAAAAAACATTGAGACAAGGTCAGATATATGAGATCACCTTGCAACGATATTTTTATACAGTTATACACTGGGACTTTGTGTATATTATGCATGGAAGAGGACTTCCAATATTTTGAAAAGTATATATGTATATATACTGAATATTTTGCGACTTCATCGCATTAAGATATCAAACTTGGTTCATTACTTTTGACCAAGACTTTCATGAGTATTATGAGTAGGCTCATATATTGTTAATCTTTATACATATTATTTTGGTGGGCTTGCTGCTCACCCTTGCTTTATTTCTTCATCACACAACAACAGTTAGGAAAGATGGCCAGACTCCAGCAGACCCAGCGCAAGCGTGTGGGAAGCGTCCCGCGTCTTCCCGTTGATGTTGTAGCTGCTATAGCTGCAGAGGTAGATCTATCGTAGATCAGACCATCTACTTTTGAGAATCAATTATGTATAATTATAACTTGTGGCAGATAATGGCAATTAACTGTAAATTTATCAAGTAATCATTTTGGGTTGTAATAACTTTTAAATTGTGGATTCAAAGACTTGTACTTATTTAAATTTCATCTCTGAGACTATAACGGGTTGTGGTGTGTGTTAGTGTGGGGTCACAGCATAAGGTTATTTATTATTAATTAAGTGAAGTGATATTGTGGAAAGAAAGACCGTGACGACCCGGATCCCCGACCCCGGATCTGGGGGTGTTACACTGCCATTCTACTGCTTGGATATGGATCATCAATACCATTAATTTCTCCTTTAACAGCTTGGAGCATTGAGTTGTTGAACTGTGCACTTAGACTTTCAATCATCTTCTGTTGATCAACCACAAATGCCCTGTAGGTTGTAGACTCCACTGAGTAGCCATGGAAAATATCCTAACTGTAGAACATTCTCTCCAAACACTTTGAGGTTATCCAGTGTTTGCTTTTTTTGGCCATTAACTCATTAGTGGTCTTCATGTATACATCATGATCAAGGCTTGATCTAACTTGTTGCAAACTGTATTGACTGCTTCAACCCTTTGGTATTTAGAAGGTCTTGATTAGCTTGATATTTCCCTTGTAGCTTTAATCAAGTTTCGGTTCTTCCTTTGTACCACTCCATAATGAAACGGAGCTCCCAGTGCTAAATATGTCTCAGAATATTCCTGATATTACAGATATTAATCAGAACTGCTTCCTGAATCCAGTCCCATTATCTGTCCACAAGATCATTTCTTTTACAGTAGCTTCCAACTTGATCTTTTTTGATGTGATCAATCACCATCTGTGATGTCTTGTCTTGAGAACGCACGAACAACAACTTTGTTTAATAAGAGTAGTCAACCACCATCACTAAGGTATATCTCTACTTTGATGTGATGTTGTCTTTGACTTTTCTTTCTGACATGCCTCACATTTATCATCTTCTGAATTCTAGATGAGGCAGTCCTCTCACAAACCCTTTTCACAAAAGAGTTCCTTGAGTTGATGTTCAAGGGTGAGAGATTCTAACTTACTCTTAATCGGAGCAAGCTTCTCAATCTTCCTGCTTCAGATAAGACAATAATCCTTCATTGAATTGACATTTTGTCCTTTGATGCAGAACTGTCTGATAAGAGGATTTGTGTCTTGATTCTCCAGCAAGGAAGTTGCTTCAATTGTTATCAATGACTCCAATAATTAGTTGTTATCATGATATCAATTGTATTGTTGAATCCATGATGACAACCCTTTTCTGCATAGCTTGTCACGTACTGAAAACCTTTGCTGTCATCTCCAAAGATTACTGACGGAATAGCTTTTGTCAATCACATTTGATTGTGAGGCTCTTTCTTTGATCATATGCCTTGAGTATGAATTACCAAGAATACATATGAATCAATTAACCTAATAACCTGTTATGTCCTGCACTCACAAATGGATTAACAGTTCTTGGTACCCAACTTATCAGTTTGGGTCTAGGTGGATTAGAGATATTATTATAAACAAAGATAACAACAGCTGCAACCTTATCATGCTAATTCTTATCTTTGACTGGCCATTTTCTCCATTTTAATACCCTTGACAGATTTGTCTCTAGGCTAGGGGAAAATGGTTCCAACCATACATAAGGAGGACTAGCAGTCTTTGCCCTATTGTAATCCTAAATATGTTTTTTCTATAATTAATGCAAGTACTAAGAGATGCATTCATGACATAAAGAATAAGAAAGCATTGTATTAAGAATACATGGCATTCATTCAGAAACATTACACATAAGAATTAAGCAAGACAAGCATGATATGGAACAAAAAGAATTAACAAATAAATCACTAATTCTATCTAGTCCAATTATGTTGATGAATCTCATCTATCTATCTCAATCCATTATAAATTAATACCTCTTAACAAATAATTCAGATCAAATGAATAAATCACAATGTAATAGGATATAGGAGATAAGCATAAACAAAGGTCTTACATGCTGGAAAAACATATACCTCACTAAAGCAATTAATCATGTTCAACAAATATTCAAATACATATTTAAGATCATCTAAAGTAACATGCACAAGTTAAACATCAACCCTAGTTACCAGAAAAATAATCTAGTGAACTAGTTCAACATTATCTAAGTGTGATGTTATCATGCTTGTGCGAGTGTTAAACATTTAAACACTATGATCTTATCATGCATTGAACATTGATAGCAAAGTATTGCAGTGGTTCAAGAATTTAAAACCTGAGATATGTGAGTTGGACCATCTTCAGAGATTGCTATGAAAGCAAGATATTCATGATTCTTGTCATCTGATCCATCTCAACTCTTTCCCGTGCAATATAAGTTTTGACTGGATGCTTCCCTAAGTAAACATACCACCTTTGTCTCAACTCTTCAACTGAATCCCTACTCATCCTTGTTTGTCAAGCTTCTTGTTCTGTTGTAACAAAACCCCTGATAGTTACTTGACACATATTGCTTGTCATAACTGTAGCTATCAAATCTTGTATCTGTCCCATTCTCAGTCTGTAATTACCCCTTGAACTGAATCTGTAAGAATACCTACTTCTGAATAGATAGGCTTGATCTTTGGATATAGCTTATGTACTCCTTGTGAATCTGATGCAATTAAACTTTCCTGACATGTGAAACACTGCCCCGACGTCCAGTCCCTCAAGTACTTCTACCAGAGCTGCCTTTGATTTAGCTATCAGTAACCCTTACGTTATGTCCTAAGGTTCCAACTATAACTGAGATGTTTGTTTGTCCCCACTATTCTCTCTCACCTCCACAATTCCTGTCTGTATGATCTCTGTGATTCCCGGATAAATGTAGCATTGGTACAAACCACTGTGTGACTGTATAATCTGGAATCATAGAGTTTTCTTAAAATCTCCGAGAAAAACTGTACCCGTAGAAAATTCATTCATTCCCTGCGTCTGAAAACCCACTGGTATCCTATGGAGTAAGCCTTTGAAGAAGTTCCACAATTTTCGTCTGTAGGTCTTGAAATCAGTTCCATTGGAGTAAGAAAACCATTATCTATAATTTCCGTGTTCGGGAATTTTCCGTCTGAATGACACATGGTATTCGTTTTCTTCGAAAGATTAAAATCCACTTAAAAAACCCGGAGTAATCCTGAGTCTACCAACACTTAAGTACCCTTAATTTAATATTTAAGAGAAATTTAAATTTTCAATATATTTAATTTTCTTAGAAAATAAATTAATAAAATATAAATATTTACATAAAATCTAATTTTCAAGAATTTTGAATTTTCTTAAAAATTAAATAAAATATAAATTATTATTTAAGAAAGAATTAAATTTAAGAAATTTAAATTTATTTAATTTTCTTAGAAAATAAATTAATCAAAAATAAATATTTACATAAAATCTAATTTTCAAGAATTTCGAGTTTTCCTAAAAATTAAATAAAATGTAAATTATTATTTAAGAAAAATTTAAATTTAAGAAATTTAAATTTTACAGAAAAATAAATAAATCAGAAATAAAAAATAAGGGGTAACAAAATTATTAAGTGCGGCTGTGGCGAGAAATCTGCGTGTGGCGATTGAAAACAGATCGCAACAGAAATCCTATGGCGATCTCTCCTGTATTGCGACAATAGGACATAACAGCTTCGGCTGTGGAGATACTAATTGACACGTCGCAGCAGAGAACCCAGTTGTATGGCGACAACTGCGACCTAGGAAATTCTGCGCATGTAATAACTGGCAGCAAAAAGGCACTTCGCGCGTGATCTACCCGACGCTGAACAAGAAACCCATTTTATCTGTTAGTTCCCGCGTGTTCTGCACAGGCATCTGCGCGTGGCTTACTCTCCAGCCGCGTGAGCTGCACCGCGTGCGCGTGAATTCCAGTAACAACACAATTTGCAATTTTCTTTCTGTTTGTGTACATTCACTTAGAAAACCAAAGTGAATAAACTAGATCAACTGGTTAACAAAATGTACCCTCTTTATGGAAGCTATTACAAACTGGCAGCTAATAAATTAATCCGAGGAAATTGATTTAATTTAAAAAAAAATTATTTACTAAATTTAAATAATAAACTAATATAGTTAAATTTATAAAATAAATTTATTTAAATTAAGTTCATAAAATAAAATTATTTAAATTAAATTTATAAAATAAATTTGCTAGATTAAATTTACAAAATAAATTTGTGTAAATGAAAACTTAATAAAATAAATTGTTAGATATATTTGAAAATGTCATGGCTAAAATGATTTATGTTTAGTTTTCAGATCTTACTTAAACAGGATAAATCAGTACTTACTGGAAGTCAGGACTTAAGGATATCAATACTTATATTATCAGGAGATAATCATCAGAAGATGGATATCAGAAGATGGATATCAGAACTTAAGTACTGAAGGACGTTCAGATAAGGACAGCAGCTGATTAAAGGAAAGAAGATCGAGACAAACATAAGAAGAGATATGCATGAAGAAGGAATTCTATGAAGAATAGAATACTTGGAAGAAAAGATATCTGATTGATATATTTTAGGAAGCAGAATTATATTCCATATCAATTAGCAATTATCTTGTAACTGTGTAGTATATAAACACAGTCATACGGTTTACACTATAAGTGTTATCATTATCGAAAATATTATTGATTGTAACCCTAGCAGCTCTCGTGATATTTGTTCATCACTGAGAGGTAACAGTTCCATACTGTAACAGAGTTTATTGTTTCAATAAAGTTTGTTTTCTGTTACTTGAGTTATTAAAGTTCGATTTGATTGTACTTTACACTGTATTCACCCCCTCTACAGTGTGTGTGTGACCTAACAAGTGGTATCAGAGACAATCTGTTAGCGTACAAACATCTTAAGATCCATATACAATCATGTCTGAAACAGAAACTCCAACTAAGCCCACCAAAACTGAAGAACCTCCAAAGACACAAATTCAAAGTCGATATGAGACCATCAGAGTTCCCATATTGAGACCATCTGAATATCACATATGGAAGGTGAGGATGATCATGTTTCTGGAAGCAAAAAATCCAGAATATCTTGATAGAATCAAGGAAGGACCTCACAAACCAACCAAGCTCGCGGTTGCAGTTGCAGGTGAAGCAGCAAAGACGGTACCCAAGGAGAAGAGTGATTATACTGCTGAAGATATTGCATCAATTGCTAAGGATGCGAAGGTACGACACTTACTGCATAGTGCCATTTATAATGTAATGTCAAACAGGGTAATAAACTGCAAGACTGCAAAGGAGATATGGGATGCCCTGGAAATAAGGTGTCAGGGAACTAATATGATTAAGAAGAACAGGAAAACAATACTCACTCAAGAGTATGAACACTTTGACTCAAAGGCTAATGAGTCATTGACTGACTTATATGATAGATTTGTCAAACTCTTGAATGATCTGTCACTGGTTAATAAGGAGTATGATCTTGAAGATTCAAACCTTAAATTCCTGTTAGCTCTTCCTGAATGCTGGGATTTGAAGGCAACAACAATAAGAGACAACTACAATCTTGATGAAACAACTCTTGATGAAATCTATGGAATGCTCAAGACTCATGAACTTGAGATGGAACAAAGAAACAAGAGGAAAGGAGGAAAGTCAAGGACAGTTGCTCTTAAAGCTGAAGAAGAATCCCCCAAAGCACCTAACTCAAGGAAAGACAAGGGTAAAGCTCTTTTCACAAAGTCTGATACTGAGTCATCAAGTTCTGAAAGTGATGATGACTCGGAATCTGAAAGCCTGCCTGAAACGGATGCTGATGAAGAGATGATGAAGCTGTGTGCTCTTATGGTGAAAGGGATCACAAAGATTGCATACAGAAAGTTCAGGAAGGGAAAGAAGTTTTCCAGGAAAGGCACAAGTTCTGATAAGAAGAATTTCAGAAGATCTGAGAGCAGAGGAGGAAAGTCTGACAGAGGAGATTATACAAATGTCAAATGCTACAACTATGGTGAGAAAGGCCACATATCTCCTTATTGCAAGAAAGTGAAGAGTGACAAAGGCAAGGCTCTTGTCACAAAGAAGAAAAGCTGGACAGACACCTCAGATTCTGAAAGTGAGGAGAATTATGCCTTGATGGCAAATGCTGATAAGGCAAGTGCTGAAAACAGTTCTGAAGCTGCTGAATCAAAGGTACCTCAAACCACTTATGCCTTTCATACTGATGATATTAATGAGTTGAGAAGATATCTTAAAACCATGTTTGTTAGTTATAGAGATCAAACTCTAACATGTGAAAGATTAACTTCTGAAAATCTTGCTTTTAAAAAAATAAATGATTTCTTAGAAAAGGAGTTAGTTATGTTCCATCAAACTCAGAAAGATAGAGATGATGCTTTCTATGTTAGGGATGAAGTGATAAAAATGAATGAATCTCTAAAAACTGAGTTAGAAAAGGAAAGAGAGGTTATTAGGACTTGGACTAACTCTGGCAGAACAACTCAGAATTTGTTAAGTAGTGAAAACTGGAAAGAGGGTTTAGGTTATGGAGAGGATAAGAATGATAAAGGAACTGTAGAAATTAAGCATGTTGTTGTTAAGCAAAAGCCAAAGTTAAAACCTGTTAAGTTTGTAGCTGTAAAGTCTGATAATGAGAAATCAGAAGTTAAAAAGGGATTAACTTCTGACAAACTAAAACAGGAAAAGACAGCTGAAGTAAACATAGGCTTAATGACTAAGAAGCAGCTTAAGCATAAGCTGAAAGATGTTAAGAATGCAAACAAGGTAAAATCACCTAGGAAAAATAGGAATGGAAAGGAAGGTGTGAATAAAAGCAATGATTATAAACCTGTTCCTAAAGCTCCTAGGAAAACGTGTCATAACTGTGAAAGTTCTAACCATCTGGCTTCTTTTTACAGGAAGAATAAGAACATAAACTCCTTACCTTCAAAGTCAGGAGTTAAGAGTCAGTCTGTTAGATATAAGCCACAAAATCCTTGTTTTCATTGTGGTAGTTTATGGCATTCCATTTATACTTGTAAGGAATATCATAGTTTGTACTATGATTATTATCAAATACAACCTTCTTTAAAGAAAGTTTCCATTGTTCCTTCTAGTGTAAATTCTGATTCAAAGTCTGATAGTGTAAATTCTGATAAGAAAAATGTTAACATAAACTCTGATGCTAAACCCGCTACAAATGTTAACAAACTTGATAAGGCCAAAGGATCCAAGCAAGTCTGGGTCCTTAAAACTAATCATTAGTGGTCTTTGTGATTGCAAGGCAACATGAAAAACATCCTAGTTCTGGACAGTGGATGTTCAGGACATATGACTGGAAATAAAGCCCTGCTATCAGAGTTTGTGGAGAAAGCTGGCCCAAGTGTTTCTTATGAAGATGGCAACATTGGAAAAACATTGGGATATGGAAATATCAATCTTGGGAATGTCATCATTAAAGAAGTAGCTCTGTTCTCAGGACTTAAACACAATCTGCTGAGTATAAGTCAAATCTGTGACAGAGGTTATCATGTTGATTTCTTTGAAGAACACTGTGAAGTTGTGAGTAAATCTACAGGCAAAGTTGTTCTGAAAGGATACAGACGTGGTAACATTTATGAAGCCAAGCTTTCAACAAGTACTGATGGTTATGCAATCTGCCTGATGAGTAGAGCATCAATTGAAGAAAGCTGGAATTGGCACAAGAAACTCTCTCATTTAAATTTCAACAATATAAATGAGTTGGTCAAGAAAGATCTTGTGAGAGGACTGCCAAAGTCAGTATTTGCTCTTAATGGCCTTTGTGATTCTTGTCAGAAGGCTAAACAAAGAAAATCCTCATTCAAGAGCAAGACTGAATCATCAATTCTTGAGCCGTATCACCTACTACATGTTGATCTATTTGGTCCAGTAAATGTCATGTCTATTACAAAGAAGAAATATGATTTGGTCATAGTGGATGAGTTCACCAGATACACATGGGTGTATTTCTTACACATAAAAAGTGAAACTGCATCTATCTTGATTGATCATGTCAAACAACTGGATAAATTGGTCAAAGATTCTGTGAAGACAATAAGGAGTGATAATGGCACTGAGTTCAAGAATTTGATAATGGAAGAGTTCTGCAAAAACCATGGAATCAAGCAGGAATTCTCTGCTCCTGGAACTCCACAGCAAAATGGAGTTGTTGAAAGGAAGAATAGAACTCTCAATGAAGCTGCACGTACAATGCTTGAAGAAGCAAAGCTTCCAACCTATTTCTGGGCTGAAGCTGTGCAGAATGCTTGTTTTACTCAAAATGCAACACTCATTAACAAGCAAGGAAAGACACCATATGAGATGGTGAAGAAAAAAAAGCCAAATCTGAAGTATTTTCATGTATTTGGATGCAAGTGTTTTGTTCTTAAGACTCATCCTGAATAGCTATCCAAATTTGATCTAAAAGCTGATGAAGGAATCTTTGTTGGATATCCACTTTCCACAAAAGCCTTCAGAGTCTATAACTTGAGAACAAGAGTGGTAATGGAATCTATCAATGTCTCTTTTAATAATAAGAAGATTACTGGACTTGAAGATTTTATTAATCATGATCAGCTGAGATTTGAAAATGAAGACTCAAATTCTGATACTGAAAATCCTGACAATATAAGTCCTGATACTGCAAACTCTGATGGATTAAACTCTGATGTTATTGAAACTGTGGTGACTACACCAAAGGAAGATGCACCTATGCAGGGGGAGCATACTCAAGATCTTACCACATCTCAAGAAGCATCAGAACATACATCTGGCTTTTCAAGTTCTGATTCGTCAAGTTCTGATAAGCCAAGTTCTGATAGTACTGAAAATCTAAATTCTGAAGAATCCAACTCAGAGAGCATAGTTTCAGAGGGAGCATCAGAAAATGAAAATGAAGACAGCATGGATCATAGGGGAGCATCCAGTTCCAGAGAAAACCTTCTATCTGCAAGGAAGTGGACTAAATCACATACACCTGATTTGATAATTGGAAATCCTGATGCAGGTGTCAGAACTAGAACAGGTACTTCAAATGAATGTCTTTACAATTCTTTTCTTTCTCAGACTGAGCCAAAGAAAGTGGAAGAAGCTCTTCAAGATGCTGATTGGGTGCAAGCAATGCAGGAAGAGTTAAATGAATTTGAAAGAAACAAAGTCTGGACCCTAGTGCCAAGACCAAAGAATAGATCTGTTGTTGGTACAAAGTGGGTATTCAGAAACAAAACTGATAGTGATGGCATAATTACAAGAAATAAGGCAAGGCTGGTTGCAAAAGGATATTCTCAACAGGAGGGAATTGATTATGATGAAACATTTGCACCAGTTGCTAGATTGGAAGCCATAAGGATATTTTTGGCTTATGCTGCTCACAAAAAGTTTACTGTCTTTCAAATGGATGTGAAAAGTGCTTTTCTCAATGGAGAATTGGAGGAAGAAGTATATGTTGAACAACCTCCAGGCTTTGTAGATTCCAAATATCCAGATTATGTCTACAGGCTTGATAAAGCACTTTATGGACTTAAGCAAGCTCCTAGAGCATGGTATGAGACTTTAGCTCAGTTTCTTCTAGAAAGTGGATTTAACAGAGGAACTATAGACAAAACACTGTTCTACCTCAACCATGGAAATGACTTACTTCTGGTCCAGATTTATGTTGATGATATCATTTTTGGGTCTACAAATGACAGACTTTGCAAGAAGTTTGCTAAACTGATGCAGTCAAGGTATCAGATGAGTATGATGGGGGAACTTAGCTATTTTCTGGGCCTTCAAGTCAAGCAGAATGAAGAAGGCACTTTTATTTGTCAAACTAGGTACACCAGAAACTTGCTGAAGAAATTTGGAATGCAAGATTGTTCAAGTGCATCCACTCCCATGGCCACTGTAACAAAACTGGACAAGGATACTGGTAAATCAGTAGATATTACTGATTATAGAGGTATGATTGGCTCTCTACTCTATATAACTGCTAGTAGACCTGATATCATGTATGCTACCTGTCTTTGTGCAAGATTTTAAGCAGATCCAAGAGAACCTCACTTAACAGCTGTAAAAAGAATATTCAAGTATCTTAAGGGAACAGCTGATATGGGATTGTAGTATCCCAGAGAATCAGATTTTAAACTAATAGGTTACTCAGATGCAGATTTTGCAGGTTACAAAATTGACAGGAAAAGCACAAGTGGAAGCTGCCAATTTCTTAGAGGCAGATTGGTTTCTTGGTTTAGCAAGAAACAAAAGTCAATTTCCACATCAACTGCAGAAGCAGAGTATATTGCTGCAGGAAGCTGTTGTGCACAGATTCTTTGGATGAAGAATCAGTTACTGGATTATGGGTTAACATATTTCAAAATCCCTATTTACTGTGATAATCAAAGTGCTATTGCTATGACAGGTAATCCAGTTCAACACTCAATGACAAAGTACATCAGTATCAGGTACCACTTCATCAGGGAACATGTGGATGAAGGTACAGTGGAATTGCACTTTGTTCCAACAAATCAACAATTAGCAGATATCTTCACAAAACCACTGTGTGAAGCTACTTTTACAAGATTGGTAAATGAACTTGGAATGGTTTCAGGTTCTTTCTCTAAATCTGCTTAGTTTTGTTCTGATGCATCAGACTTTATGATCAGTATTTACAGAAATTACTCTCTTTGTGTATTCTGTGCTTAATTGAAAACTTGCTTAAGTACTGACTATTGTCTGATGTAACTTTCTAAACTCTGATAGTGATATGTCTGTTTATGTAACTATTCAATCCTATGAGGATACCTGTGCTAGATGCTGACCTAGTAGTCTTTAATAAACTAGGGATCCCACGTTAGAAGTAATTATTTCTGTGGAAATCTATTGACACAAGCAAATTATGATATTGAGCCTAGTTGAGTTTACTTTGTCTATCTTATTACTAAGTCACAAACTAGAATAATGCTTCTCATTTGTTAAGTTCTGATGCTAGTAAATCTGTTGAATGTCCTAAGTGCTGATAAACCTCTCTTATCAAAAGAAAAAGAAAAGAATCAAGGATTAAAATCAGGTACTCCTTTGAGATCTAGAGTAAAAATGTGGAAGGAACGACCCAAGTGCATTGCTGGTATTAAGTAAATATGCATCAGAAAAGCAAAATATTTTCTTGGTGACTTTTCACACTCTATGGTTACTGGAGAAATACTCTGATAATAGCATAAATTCTGATAAGCAGTCGTGACTCACTTACACTGAGAAGCCATTGTAAAATGGAATTTAAAAAGATGCACAAAATTAGCACAAAATAGTTGAGGTGGACTCAAGCATGAACTCATTCAATAGTAGGTTTCAGAATAATGACAGATTTTTAGTAAAGTTTTAGTTATGCCTTATTTCTAAGATGTACTGAAGTGAATCAGACTTTGCTCTTTGTCTGATATTTAGCTTAATGCACACACTAGATACTCCATATGAATGATGAAAATTACTGTGGTGATCTATGTTATTTTAGATGAACAGTTATCGTGTCACATTGCACAAATTATGAGGACAAGTTCTGATTGGAAGTTCTGATGATTAAGTTCTGAAGAATCTATATCAGAATTTGTGTGAGAACTTACTAAGATAGGCATTCATTTTTCAAGTTAAGAAATCATGTTCTGATAACTGTTAAGTTCTGATATAAGTCTAAGTTCTGATACTAATATCTGATCCTTTACTTGACTTATTTGTGGATAAAATCTAAAAACAAGTCTCGTTTTATATCAGAATATGTTTGGGTAGAATATTAACAGTCAATATCATTAAGGATAGTGGTTCACGTACATGTACAGTAATGTTTACTTGTTACTTGTGCGCATTAAACCCTGACTTACACTTCCAATGACTGTTTTTCGTCTTCCCGGTCTAGGGAGATGAGGTAGAATTAACTCTACCTGTTAACATTAAATTTCCTTGCGTCTCCTGGCATTCTTTTGCCTATATAAACAACCACTTCACATCAGCCTTCACATCAACTCGTTTATCACAAACTCACCTTCATTCTCTTTATATCAAAAATACCATGGTCAATTACAACATGTTTTTGAACTATGAAACATTCAACATGGAGCTGAGCTGTGAAGCCTGGCAGCAGGAATGGCACGTCACTTCCATTCCTGATGAGATATGAGACTCAGTTCCCCAGGAGGTACTCACCCACCTCATGTTCTTCTACATGGATTACCATCGCCATCTGGAGCGATTGGAGGAGGAAAGGCTGGAAGCTCTCCGCCAGCAAGAGCGAATCATCAGACTCGCTATTCTGTTTGTCGAGAGTAGGAAGAAGAAATGATTTATTTTCTTTATCCTGTTTTTCTTCATCGTCAGCCTTGCCCTGCTTCTTGAGCTAGGACAAAAGCTGTTGACGTTAGGTTTAGAAGCTTAGGACAATCTTGTAAAAGTTCTGATGTAATTTAAATTTCATGAATGTATTCTCTTAATATATTAATGAAATTCCTTTTTTTGTAAGTTCTTGTCTCTGAGATGTTCTGTAATGCATTGATAAATCCTGATAAATATTCATATTCTGATGACCATTTCATATTTTGATTTAAATTAAGTTCTGATTTTATATTATCAGTACTTGTTCACTTGATTTATTTTGGTCATTCACACTCGAATTTTTTTTTTTCGGAATATTGGTGTTGTAGTGAAAAATAATTGAATAAGTGGGAACAGTTTCAATTTTGAATTAACACTGATTTACCTTGATTAATGGAATTACTGGGCACTCTTAAATTTCGATTATTTTCATGGCACCTAAGGATTTGATCATTGATGGAGCTAAATTTGTTCCAAATAACTATGCTGCAATTCTTGATAATGCTGAAGCTCCGTCTGAGTTGCATTTTGTGCAAGATTTTCTCGCACACAGTGAAATTGGGTATGCATTGACCCAACCTTCAACCTTTTCGAGCCAACAAGTAATGATATTTTGGAGGACTGGAAACTTTGATAATGGTGGTCCAAATGGTACTCCTAGTATTGTTTTCGAAGTGGATGATTCTACATATGGGGTAACTCCTGGTACAATTCACAAGGCCCTACATCTACCAGAAGGATGTACTTTTTCAACCCCGTAGGAATCAACTCTTAAAGAGTTCATGGCTAGTTTGGGGTATGAGCAGAGTTTGGCAAAACTTGGGCAGTTGAAATGGGCTCATATCAGAAAGGAATGGAGCTTCTTCTTTGACTGCATCACTAAAGCTTTTGGGAATAAGTGTTCAAACTTTGATGCTATCCCTATAACGAGTCAGCACATCGGGTATGCTATCATTAACCAAACTCATTTTGATTTTGCAAATGTTGTGATAAGTTTTATTGGGGATAGGATGACAGAAGATAGGAATGTTGTCTACTTTGCTAGATTTTGTCAGCTTATTTATAACTATTGTTATGCTGATGAACCCCAACCTACCACTGACTTAACTCCATCTTTCAAAATTGTAAAATGAGCCTTTAATGATTTGGTAAATGTTGATGTTAAGAAAAAGGTGGTTAGACCTTTACAGATTCCTCAATCTATAAAACGGATCTTAGTAAATGCTGATCCTAACACCTACAGATCTGTTTATCCTGATGTCCAACTAACCACCACATCTCAAATACCGCAACAACCATCAGAACATACCACTCATACTACTCAACCTACCCTCAGGACATATCTCACATCATATCTCTCCACTTCACAGACAGCTCAACCTTCATCCTCAGCACCTACTGTGAAGCCTTCATCTTCCAAGCCTAAGAGGACAAAGACTGTTCCTCAAACACCTCAGAAGAGAAGGATGATTGTTTTGAGAGATGAATCTGATAGTGAGGAACATGTTCCTACTTCAGAACCTGTTGATAAAGAAGCTGAGAAAGTTCCTTCTCAGAAGGATTCTGCAATTGGGGGATCTAAGTTTCTCAAAAGGTTTAGAAGAATGACTGTTGATGAAACTCCAAAGGAATCCATACCTTCAAAAAGATACAAAAAATAGAGGGCAAAAAGGCCAGTTTCAGATGACGAGGAAGCAGCAGCTAAAGAAGGAGATCAGGAATCTCTGATCTCACAAGAACCGAAATCTGATAAAGCCACTGCTTCTCCATTAACTCCACCTAAGGAAGCTGCTACTGAAAAGGCCAACACACCATTTGTGTCTCCTAAGACTGTATCTCCTGTTGATTCAGGCACAAGTGCTGATATTGATATCCAAAACTTGGTTGTGCCAGAAGTACTTTACTTAGAAGCTCCAACAACAACTAATCCATTAACAACCTGTTACTGATGCTGCTCAAACTCCAGAATTCTCTACTACACCTTCTCTGCATTTAGATGCTGATGATCAGAATATAAGTGAGCATCAGGATATGGCTGTTGATCAGAACTTGGAACCAGATCAAAATTAGAGGATGATCCTGAAGCCTCCATTGCTACTCATACTGTTGTTTTATCAGAAGATACTGATTCTGTAAGTTCTGATGCTGCAAATGCTGGATATACTGGTGGTGCTTCTCTAAATACAGATGCTGATGAAGCAGGTCCTTCAGGATATGCCCCTCAACAAACTGTTCTTAAATCTGAATTAGTTAAGCAATTTGTTACCAGAGAAGCACCAGTGCCTTGGAGTGAAATTCCTGCAGGACAGGAGTGGACTAAGGAATGGAACTCAGTTACCTGTGCTCCAACTGCACAGCATCTGGCTGAGCACTTGACAAAAGCTGATGAAATATTAAATACTGATGATTTCAAAACACAGCTTAGAGTCCCTGCAATGAGTACTAAACATCTACAAGGTCTCCATTCAACTACTCATGCAGAGTTACATCACTTACGGGAAGAATTAATGAAGCAAGAACAAGTTCAGAAGATTGACAAGAAAAAATTCTTCCAACCTACCTTTGACAGAGTTGCTTATATTGAGAAGACTCAAGAGTCACAACAAGCTCAGATTGATGATATTCTGAAAAATCAAGCTTCTCAGCAATCTCAACTTAATGAAATCCAAGCCTCAGTGGAATTGCTTGTCTCTCTTCTCTTACCTGCTGATGCCAAAAAGGGGGAGAAAGTAATTAAGTTCAAATGCAAAACTGATAACACACTGAAGGGGAAGGATGATGAAAAGGATGATCAAGGAAACCCTGGAATGGGTAGAGGTCATAGTCAAGGTAGAGGTCTCTCATCAAGAAAAGCTGAAATCACAAGTCACAGGACAAGTTCTGATACTGGAAAAAGAATTAGTTCTACTACTGGTAAAAGGATAAGTTCTGATGAACTTTTAAATCTTGATGAAGAAATGTCAAGACAGTTATTTCTTCAGGAAAATCCAGGAATGGACTTGGAGAGTTTAATGGAAGAAGAAGCCAGACTTAAATCAGAAAAAGTCAAGTCTAAATCTGAAGCTTCTGGTAAAAAGACACTTCCAAAACTCAAAGGCATTGTGATAAAAGAAAGGACAAATACTGAAGCAACAATGGCTAAATCACAACCGCAGATAGATCCAAGATCCAAGGGTAAAGAAAAAGTTGGTGAACCTATCAAGGTTTATGTGCCTCCTGTGAATGAAGAAATTACTGATGAAAAGGATGATCTTGCTCTGACTTCAAGAAAAGTTTTTAAGACAACCTCTGACATGGCTCAAGTTGTTCAGAGTCAAGAGACAGTAAGTTCTCATATTTCGAAGAAGCAAGTAACCTCTGACATAGCTCAGGTTAACTTGATATTAGAAGATAAATCAAAGAAACTCCTACCAGGATTCACTAAAGCAAAACAGACTCAACCTTTGAAGACTGCTGCAAGTGGTTTTGAAGCAAGAGTGGTCACTGGAAAGGAAGCAAGAGATAAAACTGGATTGGGAAGTGCTGATGAAAGAAGAATACAGAACACTACCAATGATCCAACTTCCTTGAGTGAACCAGGTATTGGAGCAACTCCTGAGAGATTGAATCAACTGGAATCTGTACAAATGGTTTATCATACCTACTTGAAAGAACACATCTTGTTGTACTTTATGACAGATGGTAGGGTTTATCATATAAGGCAAAATGCCATTCATTGAAGTATTTTGAAGAACTGGAGCATGTACTATTCTTAATTCAAGTGAATGACAGATTAACAGAAAGTGCTGCAAACTATTTGAAGGATCAGATTCAGAGACAGAAAAGGCTTTATTCTGTTAAGTCTGACATCACATATCTTCCAAAGTACAGAGATCACAAGGGTGATATAGTTGAAATGAAGCCCAACACCGCTAAGATTATAACTACCTTTCTGGGTTACATGGCTGTGGAATTCAATCTTGAGTCTGATAAGGCATATTTGATCAAACTGGATCAGGATATAAGAAAAGCTAAGATTAATGATCTCAGGGCTGTAATCTTTCAAATTGGTGAAGATACTGTAGAACTTAAAGATGCTAAAAGGAGGATGATTGATGAACTCAGATATGCTGAGAGATGTTTGTTGAAGAACTATCTCTGAACAACTCCTGACATCAGAGAGATCAGAAGATGAAGCCAAGTCAAGATCTACAACTGCTTAAATTCTGATATTTGTACAGACTGAAGTTGTTATCAGAAGTTAAAGATTGGTAAAGTTTTAAGGACTGTAAGTTATAGTTATCTAGTCTAATTCTCATGCATTTGTACTTAATGTTTTTGACATCATCAAATATCTGTTAAACTTGTATATTATGCTAATTTACAAGTTGGGGGAGCTTTTTAGATATATTTGATAATGTCATGGCTAAAATGATTTATGTTTAGTTTTCAGATCTTACTTAAATAGGATAAATCAGTACTTACTGGATGTCAGGACTTAAGGATATCAGTACTTATATTATCAGGAGATAATCATCAGAAGATGGATATCAGAACTTAAGTACTGAAGGACGTTCAGATAAGGACAACAGCTGATTAAAGGAAAGAAGATCGAGACAAACATAAGAAGAGATATGCATGAAGAAGGATTTTATGAAGAATAGAATACTTGGAAGAAAAGATATCTGATTGATATATTTTAGGAAGTAGAATTATATTCCATATCAATTAGCAATTATCTTGTAACTGTGTAGTATATAAACACAGACATAGGGTTTACACTATAAGTGTTATCATTATCGAAAATATTATACATTGTAACCCTAGTAGCTCTCATGATATTTGTTCATCACTGAGAGGTAACAGTTCCAAACTGTAACAGAGTTTATTATTTTAATAAAGTTTGTTTTCTGTTACTTGAGTTATTAAAGTTCGATTTGATTGTACTTTACACTATATTCACCCCCTCTACAGTGTGTGTGTGACCTAACATAAATTAATTTCAAGATCCTGATTTGTGTATCAACTAGTCAGCTCTGATACCAATTGTTAGGTCCCGAATTATCATAGAAGGGGGGTTGAATACGATAATCACTAAATTAAAAATTCTTTCGAATCTTTAGCGGATAAAATATTTAGTGCTCAGTTAGTGTTTTCGTGTTCTTGAGAGGAATAGTGTTTGGAATGATAAAAACGAGGAACACAAGATATTCGGGGAAATATATATTCGTATATAAATCCTCGAGGGTGTTGCTACACTCCGGTAAATAAATTAACCGGCTACAATCTATGAACAATAAAGTTCCTAGCTACTATAAAGATTTACAAATCAAATCCTATACAATAATCTAGTTTTTGTTTGTACTAGGATTTAATTACCGGGTAACGATTATAATGCCCCTAAGAATATACAAGAATTAAATCAGGCATTATAACGTGTTAGGTCACACACACTGTAGAAGGGGGTTGAATACAGTGTATAGCACAATCAAATCGAATTCAAATAACACAAGTAACATAAAACAGACTTTATTCAATGCAATAAACTCTGTTACAATATGGAACTGTCCTCTCTCAATGATGAATAAATATCACGAGAGCTGTTAAGGTTACAATGAATAATATTCTCGATAATGATAACACTTATAGTGTGAACCCTATGTCTGTGTTTATATACTACACAGTTACAAGATAATCGCTAATTGATATGGAATATAATTCTGCTTCCTAAAATATATCAATCAGTTATCTTTTCTTCCAAGTATTCCATTCTTTACAGAATTCCTTCTTCATGCATATCTCTGCTTATGTTTAATTTGATCTTCTTTCCTTTCAATCAGCCGCCTTTCTTATTTGAAAGTTTCCTTTAAGTCCTGATATTATCTCCTGATAAATATCTCCTGAACCTTAAGTACTGATCACTTAAGTTCTGACTTCAGTATAAGTGCTGATTTCAGTTAAGTACTGATTTGTCCTGTTTAAGTAAGATCTGAAAACTAAACATAAATCATATTAGTCATGACATTATCAAATATATCTAATAATCTCCCCCAACTTGTAAATTAGCATAATATACAAGTTTAACAGATATTTGATGATGTCAAAAATATTAAGTACAAATGCATGAGACATTGACTAGATAACTACAACTTACAGTCCTTAAAGCTTTACCAACTTTAACTTCTAATAACAACTTTAGTCTGTATATATATCAGAATTTGAGCAGTTATAGATCTTAACTTGGCTTCACTTTCTGATCTCTTTGATGTCAGGAGTTATTCTGAGATAGTTCTTTAACAAACATCTCTTAGCATATCTGAGTTCATCAATCATCCTCCTTTTAGCATATTTGAGCTCTGCAATATCTTCACCAGTTTGGAAGATAGCATATCTGAGATCATTTATTCTAGCTTTCCTTATGTCATGATCCAGTCTGATCAAATATGCCTTGTTAGACTCAAGATTGAATTCTACAGCCTCTACAGCCTTATAACCCAGAAAGGTAGTTATAATCTTAGCAGAGTTAGGCTTCATCTCAACAATATCACCCTTGTGATCTCTGTACTTTGGAAGATATGTGTTGTCAGACTTTACAGAATAAAGCCTTTTCTGTCTCTGAATTTGAGTCTTCAAATAGTTTGCAGCACTTTCTGTTATTATGTCATTCACTTGAAGTAAGAATAAAACATGTTCTAGTTCTTCAAAATACTTCAGTGGTATAGCCTTTTCCCTTATATGGTAAACCCTACCATCTGTCATGAAATATAACAAGATGTGTTCTTTCAAGTAGGTATGGTAGACCATCTGTACAGATTCTAGTTGATTCAATCTTTCAGGAGTTGCTCCAACACCTGGTTCACTTAAGGAAGTTGGATCATTGGTTGTGTTCTGCACTCTTCTTTCATCAGCACTGCCCAATCCAGATTTATCTCTTGCTTCCTTTCCAGTAACCACTCTTGCTTCAAAACCACTTGCTGCAGTCTTCAAAGGTTGAGTCTGTTTGGCTTTAGTGAAATCTGGTAGGAGGATTTAACATGAGCAATGTCAGAGGTTTCCTTTGATTTATCTTCTGATATCAAGTCAACTTGAGCTATGTCAGAGGTTGCTTGCTTCATTGTTATATCAGAACTAACTCTATCTTGACTCTAAACAACTTAAGCCATGTGAGAGGTTGTCTTAGAAATCTTCCTTGAAGTCAGAGTAAGATCAGCATCTTCAACAGAAATTTCTTCATCCATAGGCGGCACATAAACCTTTATAGGTTCACCAACTTTTTCTTTGCCCTTGGACCTTGGATCTATCTGCAATTGTTATTTGGCCTTGGTTGTCATAGGATTTGTCCTTTCTTTTATCACAATGCCTTTAGCCGTAGGAAGTTTCTTTTTACCAACAGAAGCTTCAGATTTGGAGTTGACCTTTTCTGACTTGAGTCTAGCTTCTTCTTCCATTAGACTCTCAAAGTCCATTCCTGGATTTTCTTTCAGAAATAACTGTCTTGAAATTTCTTCATCAAGATCCAAAAGTTCATCAGAATTTATCCTTTTACCAGTATCAGAAGTTATTCTTCTCCCAATATCAGAATTGTTCTATGACTTGTAGTTCCAGCTCCTCTTGATGAGAGACCTCTACCTTGACCATGACCTCCACCCATTCCAGAGTTTCACTGGTCATCTTTTTCATCATCCTTCCCCTTCAGTGTCTTAACAGTTTTGCATTTGGACTTAATTACTTTCTCCCCCTTTTTGGCATCAGCAGGTAAAAGAAGAGAGACAAGCAATTCCACTGAGGATTGAATTTCATCGAGTTGAGATTGCTGAGAAGCTTGATTTTTCAAAATTTCATCAATCTGAGATTGTTGCTTCTCTTGGGTTTTCTCAGTGTAAGCAACTCTGTCAAAGGTAGGTTGGAAAAAACTTTTCTTTTCAAGTTTCATAGTCATTTCTTGCTTGAGTAAAGCTTCCTGAATTTTATGCACCTCGGCATGAGTTGTTGAGTGTTGACCTTGAAGGTGTCTAGTACTCAATGCAGTAACTTTTAGCTGTGTCTTGAAATCATCATTAACTAGCATCTCATCAGCTTTTTCCAAGTGCTCAGCAAGAATTCTTTTATTTGGAACAAAAGTAACTGTGTTCCACTCCTTAGTCCACTCCTGTCCTCTATGAGTTTCAATCCAAGGTACTGGTGCATCTCCTCTAACAAACTTTTTAACTAGTTCAGCTTTTGAAGGAGCTTGTAGAGGTGCATATCCAGAAGGACCAGCTTCATCAGCATCTGCATTTGTAGCAGCATCACCAGTATCATCAGCATTTGCAGCATCAAAACTTACAGAGTCAACATCCTATGATAAAAGAACAGCATGAGAGGCTATTGAGGCTTCAACATCATCCTCTAAGTGCTGATCTGCTGCCAAGTTCTGATCAACATCCATATTCTGATGCTCACCTATAGTCTGATCTTCAATGTCTAGATGTAGATAAGGTGTTGTAGACAATTCTGGAGTTTCATTAGCATCAGGAATTGGTGTTATTGATGGATTGATTGGAGCTGGTGGAGCTTCTAAGTAGAGAACCTCAGGCAGAATTAGGTTGTGAATATCAATCTCAGCACTTGTGCCTGGGTCTGCAGTAGATACTGGTTCATTTACAGGAGACACAGGTGGTGTAGATACTTTATCTTGAGCAGTTTCCTGAGTTGGTGATAATGGAGGTGTAGATACAGTAGCTTCAGCAAATTCTGGCTCTTTTGAGATCAGAGATTCCTGAATCCTTCCTTAGCTACTGCTTCCTCATCCTCTGAAACTGACTTAGCCCTATACCTTTGTGCTCTCTGTTTCTTGTATCTCTTTGAAGCTGGAGATTTCTTGGGAGTTTCAGCAGAATACATCCTTCTAAGCCTTTTGAGAAGCTTAGAGCTCCAAATTCCAGTATCCTTCTGAGAAGAGACCTTCTCAGCTTCTTTGATAATAGGTTCTGACACAGGAACCTGTTCCTCACTGTCTGACTCATCTCTCAGAACAATCCTCCTTCTCTTCTGTGGTGTCTGAGGTACAGTCTTTGTCCTCTTGGGCTTTGAAGATGAAGGCCTCACAATATATGCTGATGATGAAGGTTGAGATATCTGTGAAGGTTTGATATATGTTCTGATAGAGGTTTGAGTAGGTTGAGGTGTATATGTGGTATGTTCTGATGGTTGTTGTGGTGTCTGGGATGTGTTGGTGGGTTGAACATCAGGGTAAACAGATCTGTAGGTTTGAGGATCACCATTTACCAGGATCTGTTTTACAGACTGAGGTATCTGTAAGGGTTTAACCACCTTTTTCTTAAGGTCAGCATTTACCAAGTCATTAAAAGCCCGTTTTGCAAGCTTAAAGGGTGGAATTGAGTCAGTGGTAGGTTGGGGTTCATCAGCACAACAGAAGTTATATATAAGCTGACAGAATCTAGCAAAGTATACTACATTCCTATCTTCTGTCATCCTATCCCCTATAAAACCTAGCACAGCTCTTGCAAAATCAAAATGAGTTTGGTGAATAATAACATACCCGATGTGTTGACTCATAATTGGAATGGCATCGAAGTTGGAACACTTATTGGAGAATGCCTTAGTGATACAGTCGAAGAAAAAGCTCCATTGCTTTCTGATATGTGCTCTTTTCAACTGTCCAAACTTGGCCAAACTCTTCTCATACTCCAAATTGGCTATGAGCTGCTGTAGAACAGGTTCCTCCGCTGTTGAGAAAATGCAGCCTTCTGGTAAGTTTAGAGCTTTACGAACTGCTCCAGGAGTTACCACATGCTCAACATCATTTATTTCAAAAATAATGCTTGGAGTACCAGTAGCACCACCATTATCAAAATGCCCAGTCCTCCAGAACATCAGAACTTGTTGGCTAGAAATTACTTGAGGTTGGGTCAACGCATACCCAATTTCACTGTGTGCTAGATGATCTTGCACAAAGTGCAAATCAGATGGAGCTTCGGCATGGTTCAAGATTGTAGCATAGTTGTTGGGTACAAACTTGGCTCCATCTATAATCAAATCCTTAGGTGCCATGAGAAAAATTGAGAAATTAGGTTGCCTGTAAGGTGTTTGATTAAATGTTTGTATGAAAAAGCGTCAGGAGATGAGAGAGAATAGTAGTAAAAAGAGAGAGATAAAATGTGAAAGTAAATAAAAGATTTTAGAATCTTTTCTCTCTTTTACTTATACACGGTAGAAAAAGTAACCGTTGGACACCTGTCAGACATGCAGCAGTAAAGGATAATTAATGGGCACGGGAATAAAGTAATCATTACTTATCACATGCAGTTTTTCAAGGAAAAACTGTTCCACTTACCAAGTAATCCCATTAATTAAGGTAGTTCAGTTTTATTTTAAAATTTAAAACTGTTCCCACTTAATAAATTATTTTCACTGCGAGACCAATATTCTGTAAAAATATGACCAATGATAGAATGACCATAAGGAAATCAAGTAAACAAATATTGACACGTCAGAATCAGAACTTGATTTATATCAGAGCTAAAACGGTCATCAGAATATGGGTAAATCAGGATTTAAAAATGCATCAGAATATCAAACGACTCAGAGACAAAATCTTTCATAAATATAAAATTTCATTAATATATTAAGCAAATACATTCCATGAAATTTAAATTACATCAGAAAAGTACAAGATTGTCCTAAGCTACAAGTCCTAACATCAACAGCTTTTGTCCTAAGCTTTAAAAGCCAGGCAAAGCTGACAGTGAAGAGAAACAGGGAGCAGAAACTATTTCTTCTTCCTACTCTCAACAAAAAGAACAGCGAGACGAATGATTCGCTCCTGCTGTCGGAGATGACGGAGATGTAGATCTCTTCGAACTGTCAATAGATCACGTTTAATGATCTCTGGAAATTGAATCCAGAGATTGTGAGGGATGTTGTTGATATGGTATGGAGTTGGAATTCCATTGAGAAAAACATGTACTGTCTCAGTACCATAATTGTAAAACCAGCCAAACACAGCCATTTGTGGTGATAAGAATAAGACGAGAGTGAGTTTGTGAGAAAATGAGAGATGTGTTGGCTGGAATGAAGTGTTGGTTTATATAGCCAATGGAATGTCAGGAGACGCAAGGAAAATTTAATGATTATAGGTAGAAATAATTCTACCTCATCTCCCTAGGCCGAGGAGAATAAAAACAGCCATTGGAAGTTTAAAACAGGATTTAATGCGGACATGAAACAAGTAAAAATTACTGTGCATGGACGTGTACCACTAACCCTTATTGAATTGACTGTTAATATCTCACCCAAACATATTCTGATTTTTAAATAAGACTGTTTCATATTTTAACCACAAATAAGTCAAGTAAAGAATCAGAGTGTAATATCAGAACTTAGACTTATATCAGAACTTAACAGTCATCAGAACATGATTTCTTAACTCGAAAAATGAATGCCTATTTCTGTAATTGTTCACACAAATTCTGATTTCATTTCTTCAGAACTTAATTATCAGAACTTCCATCATAACTTGTTCTCAGAATTTATGCAATCTGACACATAAACTGTTCATCTAAAACATCATTTATCACCACAGTAATTTTCATCATTCATATGGAGTGTATGTGTGTGCAGTAAGCTAAATATCAGATAAAGATTAAAGTCTGATTAACTTCAGTACATCTTAGAAATAAGGCAGAACTAAGAACTTTGCTTAAAATCTGTCATAATTCTGAAGTCTACTTTAGAATGAGTTCATGCATGAGTCCACCTCAACTGTTTTATGCGCATTTTATGCAACTTTTGAAAATTCCATTTTACAGTGGCTTCTCAGTGTAAGTGAGTCACGACTGTTTATTAGAATTTATGCTATTATCAGAGTATTTCTCCAGTAATCATAGAGTGTGAAAAGTCACCAAGAAAAATATTTATTTTTGCTTTTCTGATGTATATTACTTAATACCAGCAATGCACTTGGGTCTTCCCTTCCACAGTTTTTACCCTAGATCTCAAAGGAGTACCTGATTTTTATTTCTTTTTCTTTTCCTTTTCTTTTGATAAGTGAGGCTTATCAGCACTTAGTACATTCATCAGATTTACTAACATCGGAACTTAACAGATGAGAAGCATTATTCTAGTTTTTGACTTAGTAATAAGATAGTCAAAGTTAACTTAACTAAGCTCAATATCAGAATTTGCTTGTGTCAAAAGATTTCCACATAAATAATTACTTCTAACATGGGATTAGGTAGTATATTAAAGACTACTAGGTCAGCATCTAGCATATTTATCCTCATTGGTTTGAATAATCACAGGAACATTTATATCACTATCAGAGTTTAGAAATTCACATCAGACAACAATCAGTACTTAAGCAATTTTCAATTAGGCACAGAATACACAAAGATAGTAATATCTGTAAATGTTGATCATAAAGTCTGATGCATCAGAACAAAAGCTAAGCAGATTTAGAGAAAGAACCTAAAACCATTCCAAGTTCATTTACCAATCTTGTAAAAGTAGCTTCACACAGTGGTTTGGTGAAGATATATGCTAGTTGTTGATCTGTTGGAACAAAATATAATTCCACTGTACCTTCATCCACATGTTTCCTTATGAAGTGGTACCTAATGCTGATGTGCTTTGTCATTGAGTGTTGAACTGGATTACCTGTCATAGCAATAGCACTTTGATTATCACAGTAAATAGGGATTTTAAAATATGTTAACTCATAATCCAGTAACTGATTCTTCATCCAAAGAATCTGTGCACAACAACTTCCTGCAGCAATGTATTCTGCTTCTGCAGTTGATGTGGAAATTGACTTTTGTTTCTTGCTAAACCAAGAAACCAATCTGCCTCCAAGAAATTGGCAGCTTCCACTTGTGCTTTTCCTGTCAATTTTGCAACCTGCAAAATCTGCATCTGAGTAACCTATTAGTTTAAAGTGTGATTCTTTGGGATACCACAATCCCAGATCAGCTGTTCCCTTAAGATACTTGAAAATTCTTTTCACAGCTGTTAAGTGAGGTTCTCTTGGATCTGCTTGAAATCTTGCACAAAGACAGATAGCATACATGATATCAGGTCTACTAGCAGTTAGATAGAGTAGAAAGCCAATCATACCTCTGTAATCAGTAATATCTACTGATTTACCAGTATCCTTATCCAGTTTTGTTGCAGTGGCCATGGGAGTGGATGCACTTGAATAATCTTGCGTTCCAAATTTCTTCAGCAAATTTCTGGTGTACTTGGTTTGACAAATAAAAGTGCCTTCTTCATTCTGCTTGACTTGAAGGCCCATAAAATAGCTAAGCTCCCCCATCATACTCATTTGATATCTTGACTGCATCAGTTTGGCAAACTTCTTGCAAAGTCTGTCATTTATAGAACCAAAGATGATAGCATCAACATATATCCGAACCAAAAGTAAGTCCTTTCCATGGTTGAGGTAGAACAGAGTTTTGTCAATAGTTACTCTGTTAAAGTCTCATACCATGCTCTTGGAGCTTGCTTAAGGCCATAAAGTGCTTTATCAAGCCTGTAGACATGATTTGCATATTTGGGATCTACAAAGCCTGGAGGTTGTTCAACATATACTTCCTCTTCCAATTTTCCATTGAGAAAAGCACTTTTCACATCCATTTAAAAGACAGTAAACTTTTTGTGAGCAGTATAAGCCAAAAATATCCTTATGGCTTCCAATCTAGCAATTGGTGCAAATGTTTCATCATAATCAATTCCCTGCTGTTGAGAATGTCCTTTTGCAACCAACCTTGCTTTATTCCTTGTAATTATGCCATCACTATCAGTTTTGTTTCTAAACACCCACTTTGTACCAACAACTGATCTGTTCTTTGGTCATGGCACTAGGGTCCAGACTTTGTTTCTTTCAAATTCATTTATCTCTTCTTGCATTGCTTGCACCCAGTCAGCATCTTGAAGAGCTTCTTCCACTTTCTTTGGTTCAGTCTGAAAAAGAAAAGAATTATAGAGACATTCACTTGAAGTAGCTGTTCTAGTTCTGACACCTGCATCAGGATTTCCAATAATTAAGTCAGGTGTATGTGATTTAGTCCACTTCCTTGCAGATGGAAGGTTTTCACTAGAACTGGATGCTCCCCCATGATCCATGCCATCTTCATCAACATTTTCTGATGCTCCCCCTGAAACTATGCTCTCTGAGTTGGATCTTTCAGAATTTAAGTTTTTAGAACTTTTAGAACTTGGCTTATCAGAACTTGATGAATCAGAACTTGAAGAGCCAGTTGTATGTTCTGATGCTTCTTGAGATGTGGTTATATCTTCAGTATGCTCCTCCTGCACAGGTGCATCTTCCTTTGACGTAGTCACCACAGTTTCAATAACATCAGAGTTTAATCCATCAGAGTTTGCAGTATCAGGATTTAGACTGTCAGGATTTTCAGTATCATAATTTAAATCTTCATTTTCGAATCTCAGCTGATCATGATCATTGAAATCTTCAAGTCCAGTAATCTTCTTATCATCAAAGGAGACATTGATAGATTCCATAACAACCCTTGTTCTTAAATTGTAGACTCTGAAGGCTTTTGTGGAAAATGGATATCCAACAAAAATTCCTTCATCAGCTTTTAGATCAAATTTGGATAGCTGTTCAGGATGAGTCTTAAGAACAAAGCACTTGCATCCAAATACATGAAAATACTTCAGATTTGGCTTCTTTTTCTTCACCATCTCATATGGTGTCTTTCCATGCTTGTTAATGATTGTTGCATTCTGAGTAAAACAAGCAGTCTGCACAGCTTCAGCCCAAAAGTATGTTGGCAACTTTGCTTCATCAAGCATAGTTCGTGCAGCTTCAATAAGAGTTCTATTCTTTCTTTCAACAACTCCATTTTGTTGTGGAGTTCCAGGAGCAGAAAATTCCTGCTTGATTCCATGGTCTTTGTAGAACTCTTCCATTGTCAAATTCTTGAACTCGGTGCCATTATCACTTCTTATTATCTTCACAGAATCTTTGACCAATTTATCTAGTTGCTTAACATGATCAATCAAGATAGATGCAGTTTCACTTTTTTGTGTGCAAAAAATACACCCATGTGTATCTGGTGAACTCATCCACTATGACCATAGCATATTTCTTCTTTGCAATAGACATGACATTCACTGGACCAAATAGATCAACATGTAGTAGGTGATAAGGCTCAAGAATTGATGATTTAGTCTTGCTCTTGAATGAAGATTTTCTTTGTTTAGCCTTCTGACAAGAATCACAAAGACCATCAGGAGCAAATACTGACTTTGGCAGTCCTCTCACAAGATCTTTCTTGACCAATTCATTTATATTGTTGAAATTTAAATGAGAGAGTTTCTTGTGCCAATTCCAGCTTTCTTCAATTGATGCTCTACTCACCAGACAGATTGCAGACCCATCAGTACTTGTTGAAAGCTTGGCTTCATAAATGTTACCATGCATGTATCCTTTTGGAACAACTTTGCCTGTAGATTTGCTTACAATTTCACAGTGTTCTTCAAAGAAATCCACATGATAACCTCCGTCACAGATTTGACTAACACTCAGCAGATTGTGTTTAAGTCGTGAGACCAGAGCTACTTCTTTAATGATGACATTCCCAAGATTGATATTGCCATATCCCAATGTTTTTCCAATGTTGCCATCTCCATAAGAAACACTTGGGCCAGCCTTCTTCACAAAGTCTGATAGAAGGGCTTTATTTCCAGTCATATGTCCTGAACATCCACTGTCCAGAACTAGGATATTTTTCATGTTGCCCTGCAATCACAAAGACCACTAATGATTAGTTTTAAGGACCCAGACTTGCTTGGATCCTGTGGCCTTATTAAGTTTGTTAACATTTGCAACGAATTTAGCATCAGAGTTTATGTTAACATTTTTCTTATCAGTATTTATACTATTAGACTTTGTATCAGAACTTACACTAGAAGGAATAATGCTAACTTTCTTTAAAGAAGGTTTTATTTGATAATAATCATAGTACAAACTATGATATTCCTTACAAGTATAAATGGAATGCCAAAAACTACCACAGTGAAAACAAGGATTTTGTGGCCTATATCTAACAGACTGACTCTTAACTCCTGACTTTGAAGGTAAGGAGTTTATATTCTTATTCTTCCTGCAAAAAGAAGCCAGATGGTTAGAACTTCCACAATTATGACATGTTTTTCTAGGAGCATTAGGAACAGGCTTATAATCATTGCTTTTATTTACACCTTCCTTTCCATTCCTATTTTTCCTAGGTGACTTTACCTTGTTTATATTCTTAACTTCTTTCAGCTTATTCTTAAGCTGCTTCTTTGTCATTAAGCCCACGTTTACTTCAGTTGTCTTTTCCTATTTTAGTTTGTCAGAAGTTAATTCCTTTTTACTTCTGATTTTTCAGTTTCAGACTTTACAGCTACAAACTTAACAAGTTTTAACATTGGCTTTTGTTTAACAACTATAGGCTTAATTTCTACAGTTCATTTATCATTCTTACAATCTCCATAACCTAAGCCCTCTTTCCCGTTTCCACTACTTAACAAATTCTAATTTGTTCTGCCAGAGTTAGTCCAAGTCCTGATAATCTCTCTTTCCTTTTCTAGCTCATTTTTTAGAGATTCATTCATTTTAAGTACTTCATCCCTAACATAGAAATCATCATCTCTATCTTTCTGAGTTTGATGGAACATGACTAACTTTTTTTCTAAATAATCATTCCTCTTTTTACAAGCAAGATTTTCAGAAGTTAATCTTTCACATGTTAAAGTTTGATCTCTATAACTAATAAACATGGTTTTAAGATATCTTCTCAACTCATTAATATCATCAGTATGAAAGGCATAAGTAGTTTGAGATACCTTTAACTCAGCAGCTTCGGGATTGCTATCAGCATTTGCCATATCAGCATTTGCCATCAAGGCATAGTTCTCCTCACTTTCAGAATATGAAGTGTCTGTCCAGCTTTTCTTCTTTGTGACAAGAGCTTTGCCTTTGTCACTCTTCATTTTCTTGCAATCAGGAGATATGTGGCCTTTCTCACCACAGTTGTAGCATTTGACATTTGAGCGATCTCCTATGTCAGACTTCCCTCCTTTGCCTTCAGATTTTCTGAAATTCTTCTTATCAGAACTTGCACCTTTCCTGGAAAACCTCTTTCCCTTCCTGAACTTCCTGTATGCAATCCTTGTGATTCCTTTCACCATAAGAGCATGCAGCTTCATCATCTCTTCATCAGCATCCATCGCAGGCAAGCTTTCAGTTTTTGAGTCATCATCACTATCAGAACTTGATGACTCAGTATCAGACTTTGTGATGAGCGCTTTTCCCTTGCCTTTCCTTTAGGTAGCTGCCTTGGGGGATTCTTCTTCATCCTTAAGAGCAACTGTCCTTGACTTTCCTCCTTTCCTCTTGCTTTTTTGTTCCATCTCAAGTTCATGAGTCTTGAGCATCCCATAAATTTCATCAAGAGTTGTTTCTTCAAGATTATAGTTGTCTCTTATAATTGTTGCCTTCAAATCCCAACATTCAGGAAGAGCTAACAGGAATTTAAGGTTTGAATCTTCAATATCATACTCCTTATCAACTAGTGACAAATCATTCAAGAGTTTGACAAATCTGTCATATAAATCAGTCAATGACTCATTAGGCTTTGAGTCAAAGTGTTCATACTCTTGAGTGAGTATTGTCTTCCTGTTCTTCTTAGTCGAATCAGTTCCCTGGCACCTTGTCTCCAAGGCATCCCATATCTCCTTTGCAGTCTTGCAGTTAATTACCATATTTGACATTACATTATCAATGGCACTATGCAACAAGTGTCGTACCTTAGCATCCTTAGCAATTGAAGCAATATCTTCAGCAGTGTAATCACTCTTCTCCTTTGGTACAGACTTTGCTGCTTCACCTGCAACTATAACAGCGAGTTTTGTTGGCTTGTGAGTGTTGGGAACCACGGACTTAGGGTGTTACTACATTTTACGATAAAGATTATGAAAAGAGGATTACCTTGTTAATGGTTGATTCCACGCTCTTCTATTATATTCCCAAATTCCCTTGAGCGAAGTGTGGCCTCCGTCTTCTCAAGTTATCCTCTCTTCTTGCTCCTTGGTGGCTACAATATGTTTTCACACAAAATCCCAAGCAAGAAGAGAATAAGAATATATATAGGCTACAATAGGGACCATGGATAATTAGGTTGGGCCTTCTAATTACACCTTGAGCCTAGCCCAATGTAATTAAATATTAATTCAATCCACTAAAGAATTAATATTTGCACTACCTTTCCTAATACCGTAATTTAATTAATTCGGTTCCAATATTATTTGCTTATTAAATTCCCCATGTTTAAAATATCATATGTCCATTAATTAAATAAATTACTGATAATTTATTTAATTAATATCTTTTATCCTTGATCATCCACTCAACCTTTATTTAATTATGGCAGAATAAATTCCACCTGCAGGGTTTCACATAATTAAATCTTTTTGAGCTTTCAAGGGGACATCATTAACCCGAATATTATCAGGACATGGATTCCTTCAATAAATAATATCCACCATGTATATAATTCCATCACCCAAAATATAATGATATAATTCAAAAGAATTATTTCATATATAAATCAAAGCATGTAAATAATATACACGTGTCAATTACTATTTCCGGATTAAGAACCTAAGCATTAATAATAACATAGAATCTTAGTTCTCCTTCTTAATCAGTATTAAGAGAACAATTCTAAATTTGATCATGTTCAATATACACAAAGTATACTAGTATTATTTATTAGTCAATATAAACTAATCTAAATAATACTACAACCATACCAGTGGATTGTCCAACACCACCTGTGCTGTGAACCTTATTATATTATATAACCGTATTTAACAATCTAATATTCTGTATCCCATTTGATACTAGATTGTTCACAATATATAATATTAGACAACATGTAAACATTCAAATGATTCTCAAATAAACTGGCCAGAAATAAATGTACATACTTCAAATAAATATTTTCAGTATACACTAACAATCTCCCACTTATACTCAAAATATTCTATATATACATCAGTGTTTATTTAATCCACTATTACATAAAAATCTATGTGTCCATCCATCTGACTCCTATCGCTTCCACATGCTTGTCAAAAACCTTGGTTGGCAAGCTCTTTGTGAAAGGATCTGCTCGGTTGTCTTCTGATGATATGTGAGCCACAACTATATCCCCTCGCTTTACGATTCCTCGTATGAGATGATACTTACGTTCAATATGTTTAGCTGCTTTGTGGTCTCGCGGTTCCTTTGAGTTTGCCACAGCACCAGTGTTATCACAATACACTGTCAAGCTCCTAGGCAAATTAGGTACCACATCTAAGTCCAAAAGGAAGTTCCTGAACCATACAGCCTCCTTGGCAGCCTCAGAGGCCATCACGTACTCGGCCTCCATGGTGGAGTCTGCAATGCATTTCTGCTTTACACTCCTCCATATAACGGCTCCACCTCCCAAAGTAAAAACATATCCCGAGGTTGATTTCCTCTTATCCCTATCTGATTGGAAATCTGAATCAGTATATCCCAAAGGAAATAGATCTGAGGCCTTGTAAATTAACATATACTCCTTAGTCCTTCTCAGGTACTTGAGTATAGTTTTTACTGCACTCCAATATTCCTGACCTGGGTTCGACTGATATCTACTAACCATGCCTACAGCAAAGCAGATGTCAGGCCTCGTACATAACATAACATACATTAAGCTTCCACATGCTGAAGCATAAGGAACTGCTTTCATGCTCTCTATATCCTTAGGTGTCGAAGGACACTGCTTCTTAGATAGAGCAACTCCATGCTTAAAAGGTAAAAAACCTTTCTTGGAGTTCTGCATGTTAAAACGAGCTAATACTTCATCAATGTAGGGCTCTTGAGATAAAGCCAACATCCTTTTCTTGCGATCCCTTATAACTTTGATCCCAAGGATGTATGCCGCTTCACCTAAGTCCTTCATGTCAAATTGTTTGAACAACCATGCCTTTACTGATGACAACATCTCAACATTGTTTCCAATGAGTAAAATATCATCTACATATAGTACTAGAAAAACCACTGCATTACCTTCACTTCTCTTATACACGCACGATTCGCTTGGACTTTGATCAAATCCATATGACTGGACTAGCCTGATCAAAACGAATATTCCAGTCTCTAGAAGCTTGTTTAAGTCCATAAATAGACCTCTTAAGCTTACATACCAGATGCTCTTGGCCTTCCTTAATGAATCCTTTTGGTTGCTGCATATAGATGGTTTCTTCAAGACTTCCATTAAGAAAAGCTGTCTTGACATCCATTTGCCAAATCTCATAATCGAGATGAGCTGCTATAGATAAAAGAATACGGATTGACTTAAGCATGACTACCGGTGAAAAGGTTTCCTCATAATCGATACCTTCTTTCTGAGTATACCCTTTCGCAACAAGTCTTGCTTTCCAGGCTTTTACCTTTTTATCTAATCCCCTCTTTTTCTTGTAGATCCACTTACATCCAATAGGTTTTATACCTTTGGGTGGTTCCACGAGCTCCCAGACCTGATTAGAATACATTGATTCTATCTCAGATTCCATCGCCTTTTGCCAAAGATCTGTATCTTTGTCTTGTGCTGCCTCTTCGTATGTACGGGGATCATCATCATGTTCACCAGAGACCAAGTCTGAAGACTCTCCCAAAAACATGAATCTATCAGGCTGTTGAACAACCCTCCCACTACGACGAGGCACTGGTGCGGTATTAGTGACAGGTTGTACATTATGTTGTGGTTGTTCTACTTGTACTACAGCTTCATGGGTATTATTTGTCCCTCCCACTAGTTCCTCTAAAACGACACTACTCATGGGTTTGTGATTCATTATATATTCCTCCTCTAAGAATCTTGCATTGGTGCTAACAATGACATTCCGATTCTTCAGACTATAAAATAAATATCCTTTCGTTCCCATGGGGTAGCCTACAAACAACCTTACTTCTGTACGAGATTCTAACTTAGTCGCGTTCTTGTTCAGCACATGTGCTAGACAACCCCATATTCGAATATGTCTTAGACTCGGTTTATCCTCGGTCCACAATTCTAAGGGGGTTTTAGGAATCGACTTAGAAGGTACTAAGTTCAGAAGATAAGCTGCTGTCTCTAAGGCATGTCCCTAAAATGACTTGGGTAAATCCGAATAACTCATCATCGATCTAACACTCTCTAAAAGAGTCCGGTTCCTTTTCTCTGCTACACCGTTCTGCTGGGGTGTGCCTGGTGCAGTTAATGGGATTCTATCCCATTTTCTGATAAATATTCCCTAAATTCTCCAAGCAAGTATTCGCCACCACGATCTGATCGTAGTGACTTGATACTTTTATTAAGTCGCTTCTCCGTTTTAGCTTTGTACTCTTTGAACTTATCAAAGCACTCAGACTTACGGTGCAACAAATAAACGTACCCATATCTAGAATAATCATCAATGAAAGTGACAAAATATTCATAACCACCTCTTGCTTGGATATTCATGGGTCCACATAAATCAGAGTGAATCAATTCTAACAGTTGTTTGGCTCTATTCCCTTTTGCCTTCAAAGGCCTATTAGTCATTTTACCTTTCAAGCAGGATTCACAAACTGGAAATGGCTCCACTGCCAATGAGCTTAAAGGCCCGTCTACTACCAGTCTTTGAATCCTCCTTAAGTTAATATGACCTAATCTCAAGTGCCAAAGATATGTTTGGTTCAAACAAGAAGGTTCTTTTCTTTTAGTAGAGTTAGAAGATGTGTTGTTCAATTCCCTAAATTGCAGTTGCAGTGCAATTTGACTAGGATTAATTATATACAAATTGTCTTGCAATGTACCAGAACATATAATTCGTTTATTCATCATAATAGAAACATTACGATCCAAGCAAATATTATAACCATCCAAAGCAAGTTTAGAAACCGAAATTAAATTCCTTCTAAAAGAAGGTACATAAAGACAATTGTTCAAAACCAAAATCCTATCAGAACCAAAAGATAAATGAATAACTCCTACTGCAACTACTGCTACTTTCGTAGCATCTCCCATGAACACGTATATCTCACCATCTCTAAGCATTCTGGATAGTTGGAACCCCTGCATAGAATTACAAACATGATCAATGGCTCCTGTATCTACACACCAAGTGCTCGTAGATATAGCCCCTATAAATGTTTCTATAACTAGAGAAAGAGACATACCAATATTGTTTGTCTTCTTAGGAAGAGGACGATCCTGTTTCCAGTGACCTGACTGTTTGCATCTGAAGCACTTTCCCTTAGGCTTTTTCACACCACCCTGAACTCCCACTGCCTTCACAGCTTTCTGTGTCTGAGCCTTTTTCTTCTTCTTAATACCTTTCGGCTTAGAGGAAGAACCTTTCTCAGCCACATTCACTTGAACACTCTGCCGAAATAATCCTTCAGCTGCCTGAAGTTCTGTCAGCAGTTCTGCGAGACTATACTGCCTCTTGTTCATGTTGTAATTCAAGCGGAACTGCTCAAAACTCTTGGACAAGCTCATAAGGATAATGTCAATCTGGGTTTCCCCGTCAAGTTCAGCACCAAGGATCTCTATCTCATTCAGATGCGACATCATCTTGAGAACATGATCCCTTACAGGTGTGCCTTCAGCCATCTGAGTGTTCATTAAAGCCTTCATGGCTACTTGCCTAGCAGTCCTATTCTGATCTCCAAAAAGTTCCTTGAGATTAAAGAGCATATCCGAAGCAGTGGCCATAGACTGATGCTGATGCTGCAAAACACCCGACATTGCTGCCAGAATGTAACATCGCGACATCTCATCAGCCTTAATCCACCGTTTATAATACTCTTTCTCATCTTCAGGAGCATCAGCAGCAGGCTGTTCAGGCTTGGGTTCATAAGTGCAAAACTTGTACTCCTCAGCAGTTAACACAATGTCCAAATTTCGTTTCCATTCAATATAGTTAGGTCCGGTAAGTTTGTTATCCTTAAGTATGGTGAATAGTGGATTAAAGCCCATTTTATCCTGAGAATCATGCATAAAAATATCACATAAATAAGGGTGCATTAATTATTAAGATCTAAATTATTAAAATTTAATGCACTAACATCTAAACACCATAAGCTTCTGGTACGCCACGATGTGTGACATGTATACCACCTAATTTTGTTTAAATGTTACTTCGGTCCTATTACTAAACAATATGCCACGTTAGGGTGGACTATATTATTTTTCATAGCTAAGTGTATACCATCATCAAATCTTAAATTATTCGCAATCTATGGAACTTGGTACGCCACGATGGGTGGCGTATATACCTTCCAATATTCGTAATTTTGCCTTGAATAGAATACTTCAATTCAATATTCATCAATGGTTTGATTTCCAGGTAGTGGAGGAGTCACATCGGTCTCGCTTAAAACCCACAGCCTTACAAGTTCGATGAACCCGTTTTTGACAAAATCGCCCCAAATCAGAAATAAAGAAAATCCGTATTTATTCCTTTCAAAATTTATTAATTTAAGAAGTTTGTTCTAGTAATTTCTATAACATTCTAGACACCATAAATTACATGCCACGATGGGTGACGTATATATAATTTATATTCTTCTTTATGTTAAATTACCTACAACCAATAATGGAGACCATGGGATTTAATTTCATATTAATTCCCTCTCCCACTTAGAATTTTTTTTATTAAAATTGAGGAATTTTAAAATTAAATGGGGTCCTATGTTGTTATAATTATGTCTAATCATGCATTCAAAATACACACATAATTTTAGCAACATATAACATTAAATTAAAGCAATAAATAAAATTGATGTCCATGTCGTCCAAATTAAGTTAAACATGCAATTTTAAAAGAATTACATACATAATTAACGACACACATAATCAATAAATTAAAGCAATAATTAAAATTTAATGGAAAAAATTAAAATAAATTTTCCACTATTATGGCCCTTAAAAAAAAATCCAGCTCTCAAAAAAAATCTGCCCCAAGCGCGCCCCGACGCCCCCAGCAGCCCCAGCTGCCGCAGCGGCCGCAGCGCGCGCGCCCAGTAGAAGGGGAGTCCCCCCTTCCCTTGTTTCTGCTGTTTTTTCACCGAGCCGCCGCCTGTTGCTTTTCTGTGAGTTTTGTTTTGATTTTGTTCGATCCAAACATCAACAGCAGCCCCTTGTAATCGCACAGCGGAACAAGATACTACCGGAATTGATTTCCGATCGCACATAACTATTACAAAATACCCGGAACAATTACAAAAAAAATAGATCTAATACAAAACTAATTTTGTAAAATCTATTCTAACACGATCACCCCTCGTGTAAATTACAACCACGATTAAACCACGTGGAAAGCAAAACAAAAATTAACCACGATTAAACCACGTGGGATCCAAACACATAATTAAAATATACATGGCCATAATAGTGGATTAACAACCTGCATAAAAAACAATACAAGCAAAACACTATATACACGTATATATAATTACGACATGGACATTATATCATAAAACGTAGAACCCATTACCAGGCTCTTGATACCAATTGTTGGGAACCACGGACTTAGGGTGTTACTATATTTTACGATAAAGATTATGAAAAGAGGATTACCTTGTTAATGGTTGATTCCACGCTCTTCTATTGTATTCCCAAATTCCCTTGAGCGAAGTGTGGCCTCCGTCTTCTCAAGTTATCCTCTCTTCTTGCTCCTTGGTGGCTACAATATGTTTTCACACAAAATCCCAAGCAAGAAGAGAATAAGAATATATATAGGCTACAATAGGGACCATGGATAATTAGGTTGGGCCTTCTAATTACATCTTGAGCCTAGCCCAATGTAATTAAATATTAATTCAATCCACTAAAGAATTAATATTTGCACTACCTTTCCTAATACCGTAATTTAATTAATTCGGTTCCAATATTATTTGCTTATTAAATTCCCCATGTTTAAAATATCATATGTCCATTAATTAAATAAATTACTGATAATTTATTAATTAATATCTTTTATCCTTGATCATCCACACAACCTTTATTTAATTATGCCAGAATAAATTCCACCTGCAGGGTTTCACATAATTAAATCTTTTTGAGCTTTCAAGGGGACATCATTAACCCGAATATTATCAGGACATGGATTCCTTCAATAAATAATATCCACCATGTATATAATTCTATCACCCAAAATATAATGATATAATTCAAAAGAATTATTTTATATATAAATCAAAGCATGTAAATAATATACACGTGTCAATTACTATTTTCGGATTAAGAACCTAAGCATTAATAATAACATAGAATCTTAGTTCTCCTTCTTAATCAGTATTAAGGGAACAATTCTAAATTTGATCATGTTCAATATACACAAAGTATACTAGTATTATTTATTAGTCAATATAAACTAATCTAAATAATACTACAGCCATACCAGTGGATTGTCCAACACCACCTGTGCTGTGAACCTTATTATATTATATAACCGTATTTAACAATCTAATATTCTGTATCCCATTTGATACTAGATTATTCACAATATATAATATTAGACAACATGTAAACATTCAAATGATTCTCAAATAAACTGGCCAGAAATAAATGTACATACTTCAAATAAATATTTTCAGTATACACTAACAGTGAGGTCCTTCATGGCTTCTGTCAAGATATTCTGGATTAGTAGCTTCCAGAAACATAGTCATTCTCACCTTTCATATGGGATATTCAGATGGCTTCAGTATGAGAACTCTAATAGCCTCATATCGACTATGGATTTGAGTCTTTGGTGGTTCTTCAGTTTGGGTGGGCTTGGTTGGAGTTTCTGCTTCAGACATGATTATTTTTGGATCTTAAACTGTTTGTGTGTTAACCAGATAGACTCTGATACCACTTGTTAGGTCACACACACTGTAACACCCCCAAATCCGGGGTCGGGGATCCGGGTTGTCACGAGTTCCATTTCCCTTAATAACACCCAATCTTAATAAATAATCAACTACTCTGTACTGTGACCCCACAATAAACACACACACCACAAGTTATAGTCTCAGAGATGAACACTCAAAAATAACACAAGTCCTTATATTCCACAATTATAAACCGTTACACCTTAAAAGGGTTCTGAATAAATTTACATATTCCTTGCCATTATTACAATTCATATTATACATAATTCTGGTTCATCAATAGTTGAAAACCTAGCCTATTGGTAGCTCCTACCTCAGCTACGGCGGCATCAATGCTTCTAGAAGACTGCGGAACGTTTTCTAACCGCTTGCGAATCGGGAGCTTAGTCCTGTTCATCTTTTCTATCTGTTATTGTGTGATGAAAGAAGAAAGCAAGGGTGAGCAGCAAGCCCACCAAAATAATATGTATAATGATTAACAATATATGAGCCTTCTCATAGTACTCATGAAAGTCTTGGTCAAAAGAAATGAACCAAGTTTGATATCTTAATGCGATGAAGTCGCAAAATATTCAGTATATATACATATATACTTTTCAAAATCTTGGAAGTCCTCTTCCATGCATAATATACACAGAGTTCCAGTTTATAACTCTATAAAACTATCGTTGCAAGGTGATCTCATATATCTAACCTTGTCTCAACGTTTTTCTGAAAATCTTTGACATGCATAAGATAATCATTTACTAGATATAAGTTTAAAAGATGAAGTTACAAGATACTCCAATATACTTATATCTTTTCCAAATACTACTTGAACTACCACCGTTCAAGTTATAATGAGCTTTCAACAGTTCATCACATAGATGAGACTACAAGATAAGATTTGAATAGATTAATCTTTGAAGTATTATTGAAGGAAATGAAGTTGTGATATACTTCATTAAGTTCCGATATATATATATCCACATATATATCTTCTTTATACAGTTCCTGAAAACCTCTGTCATGTAAAGTATGAACAGAGTTTGTAACATCCAATGAATTTTTGGAAGGGAAAAGAATTGGGGCATAAACCCGATATCTTGCTGATCAGGCAAAGATACCAATAAGTAACCTTTTCTACTAGTAGATGGACGAATTCCCCACTGGTCATCACCCTGGTCGCAATAGGACCTTATGCTGGACTGCCACTCAGCCACTTACGCATTTGATGGACTCCCACTGAGCCACTTACACTATCATGGACGCCCACTGAGCCCATGTTGCTTATGCCGACTCGATAGATGGACTTACTTCCCGAACGTTGGGTAAGTAATCAATTCATTTACCAAAACCGCAACCTTGTTGCGAATATAAAATACACCACAGAGCCGGATCCCTCTGGTTTTGAGCGAGTATTTAAATCCCCTTTAAAAATGACGATCTTAAATATATAAAAATGAGTTTTGGGATCCGCTCTAACTTTTAAAAATCATTTTAAAGACTCGAAAACACTTTAAAGAGTGTTTGGAGTAATGCTGATTTAATAAAGTAAATCAGTCCCAATATATTAGAAAATATCTGAATATTATCATTTAAATAATATTCCCATAAAGAATAATCTTTATACAAATAATTGAGGTAGAAGTTGTAAAACTTATACTTGAAATGAGTATTAAATAACCAAAGATATATTTATGCGAAAGTACTATCTTTATTTGAATAATCAAAGATAAGTTTGATTATCGACACCTTATTCTTTAATAAAATAAAGAATATATCTCAGCAAATAATCGGAGTCATAGATCCTCAAATGAATATTCAAATAATATTCATTAAATAATATAAACTGAGTCATAAGCCCTCGAATGAATATTCAAAATAATATTCATTTAATAAAATAAAAGGAGTCATAAGCCCTCGAATGAATATTCGTAATAATATTCATTAAATAAAATAAAAGTTATCGAATAAACCTTATTCGATTAATAGTTTTGAAAACTATATCAATATATATATAGATATATATTTAAATATATATATATAATATACTCGGGAACATCGACTCCCGGTTTTAGAAAATGTTCACCTTTGGGTCCCCTATACTAAGGGTATACACAACTACTGCTTATCTCTAGCATAGGTATTATGCAACTAATAAGCATTTGAACCAACAGATATATAAATCAAGAATACGGAACAGACATGCATATATACCATATCACATGCTACAATATATTGCAAGAATTTGCTAATAACAAATATGCATTTATCACAAGATCATGCATATACACATATACATCACAACAGTTATACGGGTAGAAAACTTGCTTGAGCGACTGGGGGTTATAAATGGCTTGGGACGAGTCTGGTAACCTATAAACAACATATAAGTTGGAATTAAACCAAAGTCACTTGTAAATCTATACTTTAACCAATTTAGACTCTAACGCTCGCTTTGCGCTTAATGATTCTCTTAAGTCGATCGAGTACCCTCGGCTCCGCCATTTTTAATAAATTAACCATTACGAGTTTTAAGGAGATTCTTTCGCGAGTGTCTTACCAACTGCCTAACACACTGTACATAAATGTTTTATACTCCAATTAGCCCTTTTTGGTCTTTAACCTATGTTTCAAAGTAAGGCGAGGGGTAATGATTCGCTCGCGAAACGTCGTTACTTAAAACGGCCGTTTCTCCTAAACCGTACATCGGAATCAAACGAGCTACATATCAAAACGAAGCTCGTAACATGAACTATCTAATCATGGCAATGGTCAAAACCTAGCAGTGAGTTCACGGGTCCTAATATTAAGAACAAAAACAGCCTAAAGAGTAAATCGGACATTACGACGGCTATGTTTACGCGATTACCCAAATTTAAAACACTCCAATTCAACCCACAATCAAGCCACAATCACAACCCAATCAAAACTCCATCCATACTACATCATAACAGCCCCAACAACTTAACATTAACAATTTATACTTGTTCTTAAACTTGCATTTAACTACACTTAAGTTCATTACTCAACAATCCAAGAATTACCACTCCAACTTCACAAAACTAACTAATCTCTACATTCACAACAAGCAAGCCTCCCATGAATTTTAAATCAACAAAACTAAACATAATTACTCAAACAAAGTTAGGGTTTGGAGGGGTTATACCTTCCTTGGAGAGTGGAGAATCAAGAGAATAGCTTGGAATCACCCTTAAAGTCCTTATCCAAGCTTAAACTAAACAAAACTTCAAGAACAAAAATTTATTTCTTGAAAAACACTATTCACCATCTTCTTCCATGATTTTTAGGAAGAGATTGTGAATGATTTAGGAGCTCAAACTTATAGGATATCCATAACTATGCATAAGGAGTCTTAGATAATTACCTTGTGATTTAACAATGCTTGGAACTAGGATTTTGATTTTTCTTTCTTTGGAAAAGAGGAAAAGCCGAGAGCAAGATGAAGAAAATGAAATGATCTTTGAGTTTTGAGTGAAATGATTGTTGGTTGGTTGTTTTTAGCTTGATTTTGGTTAATTACCTTTTTAACCATGAACTTTGTGTGGTTTTAAATCAACCACACCTCCTCTCCCTTATGTCATGCTTATGTCACCTTGTTATGTCATCATCCCTTACTTGCCCTCTTCTTATTGGTTTGATGACCTCATCATCCCTAACCTCCTTGATTAACTCCTAATTGTTTACCTAATGACCGCTGATCTGTTATACGGTTCGCTTATCTTTCGTTCTCGTTTCTCGTTTGAGGGATCATACCCGGGATCTTATTACTTGGGTTTTCTTAACCTTTCTCAATATATTAGATTCCTTTTATGATCCTCTCTTATAATCCTTTAATTTAAATCCTTTTTATCCTGTTACCTTATACTCAATTCTTTCGATATCTGGTGGATTTCCGGGAAAAATCAAAGTGTTCAGATTTGGATTCTGACGATCTTTACATACACTTATATATCACATAGAGTACCAATAAAATCTCAGAATATCCATACAAGAACCCCTACATAGTGTGGCATGAAAAGTTTTCTTATTCAGCATAATCTGCAAAATCACTATTCATAAGGGTTTCAAAAATTTCCAAAAATTGGGGTTATTACAGTCTCCCCTCCTTAAAAGGATTCCATCCCGGAATCAGATAGAAAATGAATTGGGATACTCTCTTAGCATTGCACTTTCTAACTCTCGAGTAAATTTTCCCACATTGTGGTCCTACCACCAAACTCTTCCTAGTTTGATAACCCTTCTCCTAAGCACTTGTTCCTTTTCGATCTATAACCCTTTCTGGTTGCTCCATATAGGTTACGTCTGGTTGCATGCCTATGCGCTCATATGCCCCTATTTGTCTGGCATCCGAATTATACTTCCTTAACATTGATACGTGGAACACATTATGACTTGCTACATGTTCGGGGGTAGGGCTAGCTCATATGCTAACTTCCCAAAACGTCTTAATATATCCAAGGGTCCAACAATTTGTGGACTTAGCTTTCCTTTCTTTCTGAACCTCATCAATCATTTCCAAGGGATACCTATAACATTACTAGGTCCCCTATTTCATACTCTTTGTCCTTTCGAGTCAAATCAGCATACCTCTTATATCCATCTTGGGTTACTACCAGCCGTCCTCTGATTAGATCTATTATATCTCTGGCCCTTTGGGCTACTGCGGGTCCGAGCATCTTGCGCTCTACAACTTCATCCTAACATAAGGGAGATCAACATTGTCTTCCCTCAAGGATCTCATAAGGCGATATCTCAATACTGACATATGATCTATTGTCGTAAGAAAACTCAATCCGTGTTAAGTGATCATTCCAAATTCTTTCAAGTCTATTGCACAGACTCTTATTATAGCTTTTAGCATTAGAGCTTTTGCTTCTTAATACCCATTCTTTTCCACTTCGTAATCGCTACTACCTTCCGTTCCTAATATTATACTGGTTATACTTTTGCTTGTTAGCGTTCTATAACCTTTTAATAACCACGTCAACCTTAGTATCACGAATGTGCTTCCATTCTGAATACCACCATAACTTTACTACTCCTTTTTTCAGCTGTTTCCATTTTCCAAAATTTGATCAATCATATAAAAGTAAAGGAATTTGTTGAGAGATCACTATGATCATGAACACTTGTTCTATTGCATAGTTAGTACAGAAGGTGGCCAGCCTTTAGTATTTGACAAGCAATTAAACAATAGCTGGTATCCTACTCGGCTTCTATCACACATATAGATAGTCATTCGGCAATACCTCCCCTTCTGGAAGGGTTGTTCTTCTCAGTTTATATGAAATTAAAAGAAGAGAAAAGAACGAATTGAAGAGAATTGTATATATGGAAAAAAATATACTGCCACAAAATATCTGGCTTGGAACCTACCTCTGAACTATAGAGGTTTGTCATAGGAGAACAAAACATATGTGTATATATATCGAGTATTATCGCATCGCATTTCACATGCTTAAATATTTTTGCTATTCCGTCCATCATTCTATAGACCCTTGCTCTTCCTCGAGCTTATACACAATCACCTTTGAAACTCCCTCGATATCGAAAATCGAATCTGGGATCTCATTCTAGACATCATCGTTACTAGAATTCTATGCTTGCACCGCAACCTTCCTCATATAGTAATACGACTCTCTTTTCATAAGAGGGAATAAATATTCAATAGGTAGAGCTGGATTATGGAGCTATGAGAGAAGAGTGATACACTTGTGAGAATGAGTGTAAACAAGAGTGGAGAGAAGAGTGAAACACATGTGAGGTACACTAAACAGAATCACACACTCACAGTGAGGAAGAAAGAGAAACTACTTGTTATTTCTTTTCCAACCAAGTGAATATGAGAACTCCTTCAGACAACGGCATACATTCCTTCTTTAAGGGGGAGATAAAAGCTTAAGTAATAGTTTGGAGGATTCCTCAACTAAGGGGGAGAAATAGCAGGGAGTAAGAAAAAGATCCAACATGTACACTACACCACACCATTGTTGTTTGTAACTGCGGATCCTATTGTACGGGAGAGGTGGTAAAACACAAGGTGATTTCCTAGTGATAAGGGAAGAAGCTGTTTTCTAAATGAGGAGTACCATTGGTTTTTATCTGCGGATCCTATTGTACGGGAGAGGTGGTAAACAAAGGTGATCTTCTTTAATCAGTTGATTCTCATAGGGGGAGAAACAAGAGAGATATGAGCTTCTCAACAGGAAATGTGGTTGTACAGAAGAAAATGGAACTACTTGAAGATATGTTCAGTCTAGAGGAACATGTTATTTGGAAGCTGGAAAATGTGATATTTATTCCAGAAACTTTTCTACTATTTACTTTGCATTTATGTTTATATCTTTTTCTTATTTGTTAGTTGAGTTATCCTCTAGGTATTTGTGTGTTATTGTCTAACAAACAAATAGGGGGAGATTGTAAGTCATATGTCATAGGCCTATTTGTATATTCGAGGATTCAACTCAACTTAAATAAGAATGTAATAAGTAAATGGTGGATCGACCGTCAGAGACATCTCGCAAAGTAACATCTGTCAGAGGATTCAGAAACAAGGTTCATCTACAGACTTGAGGAGTTAATTCACTGGAAGAAGTTCAAGAAATTGATCAAGCCTCAGTGATGCAAATCAAGATCGTGGATTTAATCAAGTGACAGAGATCTCGTCAGAGTATCATTAATTACAAGGATTTAATCTGAAGAAAATCAAAGTGTCAAATTTAAGACATGAAGAAACGTCACGGAAGTTAGTCACTCATGAACCAGACAGTACATCGAGTGTCAACATTCAAGTGGTGAAATGGATTCAGTGATTTTCAGAAGATTGTTAGAAGAGTGGTTGATGTTCAAGAGTAGTATTAATTCTCTATTCATTAATTAAGTCATTTAATTTAATTAAGAAAATAAATTAAATCTGCAAAGATTAATTTATTGATTAATTGAATTAATTGGTTAATTAATTCTGAATTAATATTATGCATTTTTCAGAAATGATTTTGGATTTATATTCAAAAAGAAAATCAGCAAAACAGATTTGAACTGGTATGATAATTGGATTGTGTAAGTCATATGTCATAGCCTATTTGTATATTTGAGGATTCAACTCAACTCAAATAAGAATGTAATAAGTAAATAGTGGATCTACCGTCAGAGAGATCTCGCAAAGTAATATCTGTCAAAGGATTCAGAGACAAGGTTCATCTACAGACTTGAGGAGTTAATTCACTGGAAGAAGTTCAAGAATTTGATCATGCCTCAGTGATATAAATCAAGATCGTGGATTTAATCAAGTGACAGAGATCTCGTCAGGGTATCAATAAATTACAAGGAAGTTAGTCTGAAGAAAATCAAGAGTATCAAAGTCAAGACATGAAGAAACATCACGGAAGTTAGTCACTCATGAACCAGACAGTACATCGAGTGTCAACGTTGAAGTGGTGGAGTTGATTCATAATTTTCAGTGATTTTCAGAAGATTTGCAGAAGAATGGTTGCTGCTCAAGACTAGAATTAATTCTCCATTAATTAATTAATTCATCTAATTTAATTAAGAAAATAAATTATATCTGCAAAGAATAATTTATTTATTAATTGAATTAATTGAGTAATTAATTCTGATTTAATTCTAGGAATTTTAGGAATTTTCAGAAGTTTAATTGGATTAAATTCAAGCATTAAATCAGCAAGACAATTGAAAATGAACTAGCATGACAATCAGGATTGTCATACCGATTGTCATGCTAGGCCATATTCAATTGTTACACCGAAAGTTACATCAGGAGGATGATTGTCTTGCTAGTTCATTCTGATTGTCATGCTAGTTCATTCAGATTGTCTTGCTAGTTCATTCAATTGTCCTACCGAAAGTCTTGCAAGCTTAAAGGATTGTCATTCCAATTCAATTGATTCAACTGATTGATTAAATAGAAGCAGAGAAGCAGCATATCATTTTAATCTCAATCAAAATACAAGAACAAAAGTGCAGCCGCCTCTGAAACATATTATTCTTCATCTGCTTTATTCAAGATCATAATTTCTAGATTGTAATGTTAAATCTAATCCACTAGAAATCTTTATCTTGTTCTTGTGTATCAATCTAGCGGATTAAAATCCCTAGAACTTAATCTCAAATCGCGTTTAGCATTTGATTCTAATTATTGCAAAAATAGAAAAAGTTCATGTCGAATTTATTCTAGATTTGTGATAATTGATTTGAGATTAATACCTTGTAATCGATACAGTTGTTGTAACACATTTCAAGTTTAATAATATTTTTATTTAACTTGAATTTTGTTTCACATTTTTTTTATTCCGCATTTTAATTCGATTATTCGGTACTGTTTGTATTCAACCCCCCCTTCTACAAACACATTGGGACCTAACAATTGGTATCAGAGCCTTCTGATTAACGAACAAATCAAGATCCTAGACTTTTGTGATTTTTCAACTCCTTGAATTTTTATTTATTCAAAAATTCATAATGACTTCACATAAAGTTGGAACCGTTAAAATTCCACAATTTGATAAAGAGAATTATATCATGTGGAAGAAGAAGATGCTATTATTCTTACAAGTTGCAAATCCCAAATATTCAAACTTGTTAAAGAAGGGTATAAAAACTCCGATGGTTATTGAACCGGAGGTAATAATAGATGGTGTGGTGACTACTGAAGCTAGAACCTATCCAAAAGAGCCTGAAGATTTTACTCCTGCTGAGAAGGAAGAAGCCTCCTTGGATGCCAGCCTTCAATTAATATTAATTGATTCCCTTGATCCCTTGATGAACAGACATGTGATGAACTGTAAAAATTCCAAACACATGTGGGAAACTATTGAGGTGATTAATGAAGGCACAGAGGAAGTTAGGGAGAACAAGTTGGAAATCCTAACCTCTGAATATGAACATTTCAAATCAAATCCAGGAGAAGGAATTACTGAAGTGTTTGAGAGGTACAATGCGTTGATCAACAACCTGAACATCAATGGAAAGTATTATTCAATCAGGGAGGTCAACAAAAAGTTCCTTTTAACACTACCAGCTCATCTTGAACATAGAATCACTGCCATTAGAGAAGCTAGAGATCTGAGTGAGATTTCTTTGGACAGGCTCTATGGAGTGTTAAAAACCTATGAGTTGGAGCAGATTCAACAGAAGGAAGTCTACGGGAAGGATAGAATGGTCAGCACATCTACTGCACTTGTAGCTGAAGGTCAACAACAACAGCAATCTCAACAATTGGAGAGAATGGTACAGTTTTCCAAGGCTGAGGAAAATGAGTTAGTAGCAGAATATGATCCTCCTACTACAAATCAATCAAGTGATGATTTTTATTCCTTGGAAGAGCTGGAGCAATTGGAGGATGAGTCAATGGCCCAAATTGTCAAGAGATTCTCCCATGTCAGATTCAAGAGGAATCCCAAGCTGAAGTACAAGTCCAACTACAACAAATTCCAGAAAGGTGGATCTTCATCCTCTAACACCAGCAGTGGTGGATACAAAACAGGGATGGTTGATCGGAGCACCATTAGATGCTATAACTGCAATGAGTTGGGACACTTTGCCACAGAATGTAGAAAGCCAAAGCAAGTAAGAAAGAACTCTGAAAGGGCTTATCTGGCAAAGGGAAGAAGCTGGGATGATACTGACAGTGAAGATGAAGATGAAGGAAATCTTGCTCTTATGGCTATTGATGGAAAAGCTTCATCGTCAAGAATAGAGGTAAAACTTTCTGATGCTGAAATGGTTTATCATCTAAGAGGTAACTTAGATTGTGCACGTCGTGATAATGAACTGTTAAGTTTACAGATCACAGACCTTGAGAAAGAGGTCAATGAATTAAGACTTGTGCACATTAATCAAGACAAATTAAAAGAACAGGTATCTTTTCTAGAGAATAGAGTTGACTGTTATAGAAAACTCGAAACTATTCTCAAAGACAAGATCACCGGTCTTGAGACTAAGGTTAGAGCCTACTTCAATTCTTGTTCGAAGGCTAAAGAGTTCTACAGTAAGCAAGCTGTTAATCAAACATCTGGAATAGGATATGATTACAATGCTGCTATTGGAGAATTAGGCATAAACTCCCCTCCTCATGTCTGTGCTAAAGGGAGGGAAGTACCACATGTGCTTAAGGGTGTTGATGAACCCCTCTATAAAGCATCAATTGCTGAACCATTTGATGCGACCTCTTCTGTTATTCAAGAAGAAATACGTGCTGAAGATCATGCTAATGAGAAGATTGTTTCCAAGTCAAGTGAGTCGAAAGTTCCAGTCAAAGTTGTGAAAGCAACTGAGACTAACTCAGACACACATGAGTTGGATAACAATAATGCCATGTCTACCATGCATAAATTGCCTGCTGTTAATCACTCTCATAAAGCATGTGGTGTTGCTAATTGTATGTCTTGTGCTTTTAATATGATGTATGCTTATTTTAATGGTAAGTATGTGTCTAATGATAAGACTACTCCTCGTCAGCATGTGAATAACAAGAAGCATGATAGGTCTAAGACTGCTAGTCCTTCTAAGGCTAGAAAGGAGACATTTGTGCCTAAGCTTAAACAGAAATTTGTTAAGGCTATTTACAAGGTCAAATGTTCAGTCATTAAGGATGTTGAGATCGTTGAAATTAAAAATGTTGTTTTGCCTGACAAAGGACAATTCTACAAGTATGCCGGGCCCAACCAAGTTTGGGTTCCGAAGAAGGTCTAATCCATTTGAAGTGCAGGGCAGTATACAGGTGTAACCGGTAGTGTGGATTCTTGACAAGTGGATCATCAAGACATATGACCGGAGATAGAGCCCTGCTATCAAGTGTGGATTGAGAAAGCTGGCCCCCTGGTTACCTTTGGAGATAACAGCAAAGGTTTATCTGAAGGATATGGCTGTTTGCAAGCTGGGAATGTTATCATTGTAATTTTGTATATTGTGCTAGGTTATTATCAGGAAGCAGTATCTAACATATAGCACCAGTGACGAGACTTGAGAATATTACGACATATCAGACACCTGCTGCACATTACACTTGGAATTGTACTCTAGTAAGATGTGTACAAGTGTACTCCTGATTGGTAAGTCAAAAGAGGAAGTCAATGCACCACAGTTCATGGACTTTGCAGCTGCAGATCTATTGGACTATGCAATTTCTTCTTCACAATCTCACTTCAGGTTGGTATGAACTAGTATACTGCTCAAGCAATCGTCAAGGACATGGTATGGCACTCTAACAGAAATTGTAATTTTATATGAACTAGTAGAGTCGTCATAGTTATGCAACATAACAATTAGTATCTAAAGTACTTGACAAGTATCGGTCAATGATATGTTGTTAACATTATGTTGCAGATATTTGTAAGCTTTTGACATGAATGAGAATTACTTAGACTTTACCCTAAGTGATCAATATTTTATCAAAAACTCATTCATTTTGAAAAACAAAAATTAAAACTTCTTTCTACATTAGTGATTTCTTATTTCATGTAAAATATTTTGAAATCACTATTGTAAATCATTTTCTCTCTATTACCATATATTCTGTGTTACAGGTTCAGTCTCCAATGACTTTCTTTCATTGACAGTCATGAGGTTGAAAACCCACAACGTCTATCCCAGACTATAAAGACAAACACAAAAACAGAACCAACCAACACTCTTTTACCACTAAAAGTAGTATGAATGAGCGTGAGGGAGATAGTGCATAGTGCACCACATAAGGAAGGTTCTGTAGTCAACCCAGTAGCTCTGTCTCCTACATAGATGAGTTGTATTTAAACCGAGACAACTGCTAGCCCCATACATCTTCTCAAAAAGATGTAATGGCTGAAAAGGCACAAAAACAGTTACTAGATTCATTCTCTCAACAGGGTGAGTCTATTGAATTTTGCCTGTCGGCCACGGTATCCGATGTAGTGTCACCACTTCAAACATAAACAATTCTTGATGCACAAGGAGAGGTTACACACACAAAGGATGAGTTGACGGAAACAAGAGTTTCGACCATTTTAAGGTCAGATTCGATTGTTCAAGGTTCGTTAGTGGACCAATTGCCTTTACAGGTGTTAGGAGAGGATACTGATCCAAAAGCCATATGTCAGTGGTCAGTGTCTACCTCCCCAGGCTTAAATCCCCTGGATGCATCTGCGGATAGTGGATCTGACATAGGTGCAGATCGGCAACTTGTTGACAATGATTCAGATATTACCTGATAAGTCACAAGGAAGTGTCTTCACAGACATTAGAAGGGAACTTTGATCTTTATGCTAAATTCTTTGGATCATTGTTTACCTTCCCAGAATTCAAATCTGGAACCCTAAAAGGGAAACTAGCAACTTGTAAATTATGACTCAGATTCATCTGACGAGTTTAACAAGGATGGGGATTTGTGAACTCCCATTGCACCACCTGTGACCTCCTTTAAGGATGGCTAAGGTGATTTTCCTTGCAGGTACAACTGGATTATGGAGCTATGAGAGAAGAGTGATACACTTGTGAGAATGAGTGTAAACACGAGTGGAGAGAAGAGTGAAACACATGTGAGGTACACTAAAACAGGATCACACACTCACAGTGAGGAAGAAAGAGAAACTACTTGTTATTTCTTTTCCAACCAAGTGAAATATGAGAACTTCTTCAGACGACGGCATACATTCCTTCTTTAAGGGGGAGATAGAAGCTTAAGTAATAGTTTGGAGGATTCCTCAACTAAGGGGGAGAAATAGCAGGGAGTAAGAAAAAGATCCTACTTGTACACTACACCACACCATTGTTGTTTGTAACTACGGATCCTATTGTACGGGAGAGGTGGTAAACACAAGGTGATTTTCTAGTAAGGGAAGAAGCTGTTAGGGGAGTACCATTGGTTTTTATCTGCGGATCCTATTGTACGGGAGAGGTGGTAAAACGAAGGTGATCTTCTTTAATCAGTTGATTCTCATAGGGGGAGAAGCAAGAGATATGAGCTTCTCAACAGGAAATGTGGTTGTACAAATGAAGATGGAACTACTTGAAGATATGTTCAGTCTAGAGGAACGTCTACTTGGAATCTGGAAAATGTTAAATCTCATCCAGAACTTTTCTGCTATTTACTTTGCATGTATGTTTATATCTTTTTCTTATTTGTTAGTTGAGTTATCCTCTAGGTATTTGTGTGTTATTGTCTAACAAACAAATAGGGGGAGATTGTAAGTCATATGTCATAGCCTATTTGTATATTCGAGGATTCAACTCAACTCAAATAAGAATGTAATAAGTAAATAGTGGATCTACCGTCAGAGAGATCTCGCAAAGTAATATCTGTCAAAGGATTCAGAGACAAGGTTCATCTACAGACTTGAGGAGTTAATTCACTGGAAGAAGTTCAAGAATTTGATCATGCCTCAGTGATATAAATCAAGATCGTGGATTTAATCAAGTGACAGAGATCTCGTCAGGGTATCAATAAATTACAAGGAAGTTAGTCTGAAGAAAATCAAGAGTATCAAAGTCAAGACATGAAGAAACATCACGGAAGTTAGTCACTCATGAACCAGACAGTACATCGAGTGTCAACGTTGAAGTGGTGGAGTTGATTCATAATTTTCAGTGATTTTCAGAAGATTTGCAGAAGAATGGTTGCTGCTCAAGACTAGAATTAATTCTCCATTAATTAATTAATTCATCTAATTTAATTAAGAAAATAAATTATATCTGCAAAGAATAATTTATTTATTAATTGAATTAATTGAGTAATTAATTCTGATTTAATTCTAGGAATTTTAGGAATTTTCAGAAGTTTAATTGGATTAAATTCAAGCATTAAATCAGCAAGACAATTGAAAATGAACTAGCATGACAATCAGGATTGTCATACCGATTGTCATGCTAGGCCATATTCAATTGTTACACCGAAAGTTACATCAGGAGGATGATTGTCTTGCTAGTTCATTCTGATTGTCATGCTAGTTCATTCAGATTGTCTTGCTAGTTCATTCAATTGTCCTACCGAAAGTCTTGCAAGCTTAAAGGATTGTCATTCCAATTCAATTGATTCAGCTGATTGATTAAATAGAAGCAGAGAAGCAGCATATCATTTTAATCTCAATCAAAATACAAGAACAAAAGTGCAGCCGCCTCTGAAACATATTATTCTTCATCTGCTTTATTCAAGATCATAATTTCTAGATTGTAATGTTAAATCTAATCCACTAGAAATCTTTATCTTGTTCTTGTGTATCAATCTAGCGGATTAAAATCCCTAGAACTTAATCTCAAATCGCGTTTAGCATTTGATTCTAATTATTGCAAAAATAGAAAAAGTTCATGTCGAATTTATTCTAGATTTGTGATAATTGATTTGAGATTAATACCTTGTAATCGATACAGTTGTTGTAACACATTTCAAGTTTAATAATATTTTTATTTAACTTGAATTTTGTTTCACATTTTTTTATTCCGCATTTTAATTCGATTATTCGGTACTGTTTGTATTCAACCCCCCCTTCTACAAACACATTGGGACCTAACAATTGGTAATAGCAGGGAGTAAAAAAAAGATCCTACTTGTACACTACACCACACCATTGTTGTTTGTAACTACGGATCCTATTGTACGGGAGAGGTGGTAAACACAAGGTGATTTTCTAGTAAGGGAAGAAGCTGTTAGGGGAGTACCATTGGTTTTTATCTGCGGATCCTATTGTACGGGAGAGGTGGTAAAACGAAGGTGATCTTCTTTAATCAGTTGATTCTCATAGGGGGAGAAGCAAGAGATATGGGCTTCTCAACAGGAAATGTGGTTGTACAAATGAAGATGGAACTACTTGAAGATATGTTCAGTCTAGAGGAACGTCTACTTGGAATCTGGAAAATGTTAAATCTCATCCAGAACTTTTCTGCTATTTACTTTGCATGTATGTTTATATCTTTTTCTTATTTGTTAGTTGAGTTATCCTCTAGGTATTTGTGTGTTATTGTCTAACAAACAAATAGGGGGAGATTGTAAGTCATATGTCATAGCCTATTTGTATATTCGAGGATTCAACTCAACTCAAATAAGAATGTAATAAGTAAATAGTGGATCTACCGTCAGAGAGATCTCGCAAAGTAATATCTGTCAAAGGATTCAGAGACAAGGTTCATCTACAGACTTGAGGAGTTAATTCACTGGAAGAAGTTCAAGAATTTGATCATGCCTCAGTGATATAAATCAAGATCGTGGATTTAATCAAGTGACAGAGATCTCGTCAGGGTATCAATAAATTACAAGGAAGTTAGTCTGAAGAAAATCAAGAGTATCAAAGTCAAGACATGAAGAAACATCACGGAAGTTAGTCACTCATGAACCAGACAGTACATCGAGTGTCAACGTTGAAGTGGTGGAGTTGATTCATAATTTTCAGTGATTTTCAGAAGATTTGCAGAAGAATGGTTGCTGCTCAAGACTAGAATTAATTCTCCATTAATTAATTAATTCATCTAATTTAATTAAGAAAATAAATTATATCTGCAAAGAATAATTTATTTATTAATTGAATTAATTGAGTAATTAATTCTGATTTAATTCTAGGAATTTTAGGAATTTTCAGAAGTTTAATTGGATTAAATTCAAGCATTAAATCAGCAAGACAATTGAAAATGAACTAGCATGACAATCAGGATTGTCATACCGATTGTCATGCTAGGCCATATTCAATTGTTACACCGAAAGTTACATCAGGAGGATGATTGTCTTGCTAGTTCATTCTGATTGTCATGCTAGTTCATTCAGATTGTCTTGCTAGTTCATTCAATTGTCCTACCGAAAGTCTTGCAAGCTTAAAGGATTGTCATTCCAATTCAATTGATTCAACTGATTGATTAAATAGAAGCAGAGAAGCAGCATATCATTTTAATCTCAATCAAAATACAAGAACAAAAGTGCAGCCGCCTCTGAAACATATTATTCTTCATCTGCTTTATTCAAGATCATAATTTCTAGATTGTAATGTTAAATCTAATCCACTAGAAATCTTTATCTTGTTCTTGTGTATCAATCTAGCGGATTAAAATCCCTAGAACTTAATCTCAAATCGCGTTTAGCATTTGATTCTAATTATTGCAAAAATAGAAAAAATTCATGTCGAATTTATTCTAGATTTGTGATAATTGATTTGAGATTAATACCTTGTAATCGATACAGTTGTTGTAACACATTTCAAGTTTAATAATATTTTTATTTAACTTGAATTTTGTTTCACATTTTTTTTATTCCGCATTTTAATTCGATTATTCGGTACTGTTTGTATTCAACCCCCCCCCCTTCTACAAACACATTGGGACCTAACAGATTGTCATACCGAAAGTCCTACCAAGTCTTTCTGGATAGTTCTACCAAGTCATTCTATTGTCCTACCGATAGTCTTTCCAAGTCAAGTAATTGTCCTACCGAAAGTTCTACCAGTTCAAAGGATTGTCTTGCTAGTTCATTTTGGATTGTCTTGCTAGTTCATTTTGGATTGTCTTGCCGAATGTCATGCTGATTCAATTCGAGTGATCTGTTTACTTAAACAAACAGAAGCAGATCATTTTGTATATACAATTGAATACACAGCCAACCACTGAAGAACACATCAAACAGAAGTCAAGAACAAAAAGAAAAAGAAGCAGCCGCCTCTGAAATATTTCATTTTCTTCTCTGCTTACTTCAAGATTAAATTTTTAGTTTGTAAAGTTAAATCCAAACCACTAGAAATCTTTATCTTGTTCTTGTGTAACAATCTAGCGGATCAAAATTCCTAGAACTTAATCTCAAATCGCGTTTAGCATTTGATTCTAATTATTACAAAAATAGAAAAAGTTCATGTCGAATTTATTCTAAATTTGTGATAATTAATTTAAGATTAATTCCTTGTAATCGATACAGTTGTTGTAACACCTTTAAAGTTTAATAATATTATTATTTAACTTGAATTTTGTTTCAATTTTTATTTCGCATTAAATTCGATTATTAGGTGTTGTTTGTATTCAACCCCCCCTTCTACAAACACATTGGGACCTAACAATTGGTATCAGAGCCTTCTGATTAACGAACAAATCAAGATCCTAAACTTTTGTGATTTTTCAACTCCTTGAATTTTTATTCATTCAAAAATTCATAATGACTTCACAAAAGGTTGGAACCGTTAAAATTCCACAATTTGATAAAGAGAATTATATTATGTAGAAGAAGAAGATGCTATTGTTTTTACAAGTGGCAAATCCCAAATATTCAAACTTGTTAAAGAAGGGGATAACAACTCCGATGGTTATTGAACCGGAGGTGATAGTAGATGATGTTTTGATCACCAAAGCCAGAACCTATCCTAAAGATCCTGAAGATTTTACTCCTGATGAAAAGGAAGAAGCCTCCTTGGATGTCAGCCTTCAATTAATTTTAATTGATTCCCTTGATCCCTTGATGAACAGACATGTGATGAACTGTAAAAATTCCAAACACATGTGGGAAACTATTAAGGTGATCAATGAAGGCACAGAGGAAGTTAGGGAGAACAAGTTGGAGATCCTAACCTCTGAGTATGAACATTTCAAATCAAATCCAGGAGAAGGAATTACTGAAGTGTTTGAGAGGTACAATGCGTTGATCAACAACCTGAACATCAATGGAAAATTTTATTCAATCAGGGAGGTCAACAAAAAGTTCCTTTTAACACTGCCAAATCATCTTGAACATAGAATCACTGCCATTAGAGAAGCTAGAGATCTGAGTGAGATTTCTTTGGACAGGCTCTATGGAGTGTTAAAAACCTATGAGTTGGAGTAGATTCAACAGAAGGAAGTCTACGGGAAGGATAGAATGGTCAGCACATCTACTGCACTTGTGGCTGAAGGTCAACAATAACAGCAATCTCAACAATTGGAGAGAATGGTACAGTGTTCCAAGGCTGAGGAAAATATGTTAGTAGCGGAATATGATCCTCCTACTACAAATCAATCAAGTGATGATTTTTATTCCTTGGAAGAGCTGGAGCAATTGGAAGACGAGTCAATGGCCCAAATTGTCAAGAGATTCTCCCATGTCAGATTCAAGAGGAATCCCAAGCTTAAGTACAAGTCCAACTACAACAAATTCCAGAAAGGTGGATCTTCATCCTCTAACACCAGCAGTGGTGGATACAAAACAGGGATGGTTGATCGGAGCACCATTAGATGCTATAACTGCAATGAGTTGGGACACTTTGCCACAGAATGTAGGAAGCCAAAGCAAGTAAGAAAGAACTCTGAAAGGGCTTATCTGGCAAAGGGAAGAAGCTGGGATGATACTGACAGTGAAGATGAAGAAGAAGGAAATCTTACTCTTATGGCTATTGATGGAAAAACTTCATCGTCAAGAATAGAGGTAAAACTTTCTGATGCTGAAATGGTTTATCATCTAAGAGGTAACTTAGATAATGCACGTCGTGATAATGAACTGTTAAGTTTACAGATCAAAGACCTTGAGAAAGAGGTCAATGAATTAAGACTTGTGCATATTAATCAAGAAAAATTAAAAGAACAAGTATCTTTTCTAGAGAATAGAGTTGACTGTTATAGAAAACTCGAAACTATTCTCAAAGACAAGATCACCGGTCTTGAGACTAAGGTTAGAGCCTACTTCAATTCTTGTTCGAAGGCTAAAGAGTTCTACAGTAAGCAAGCTGTTAATCAAACATCTGGAATAGGTTATGATTACAATGTTGCTATTGGAGAATTAGGCATAAACTCACCTCCTCATGTTTGTGCTAAAGGGAGGGAAGTACCACATGTGCTTAAGGGTGTTGATGAACCCCTCTATAAACCATCAATTGCTGAACCATTTGATGCGACCTCTTCTGTTATTCAGGAAAAAATACGTGCTGAAGATCATGCTAATGAGAAGGTTGTTTCCAAGTCAAGTGTGTCGAAAGTTCCAGTCAAAGTTGTGAAAGCAACTGAGACTAACTCAGACACACATGAGTTGGATAACAAAAATGCCATGTCTGCCATGCATAAATTGCCTGCTATTAATCACTCTCATAAAGCATGTGGTGTTTCTAATTGTATGTCTTGTGCTTTTAATATGATGTATGCTTATTTTAATGGTAAGCATGTTTCTAATGATAAGACTACTCCTCGTCAGCATGTGAATAACAAGAAGCATGATAGGTCTAAGACTGCTAGTCCTTCTAAGGCTAGAAAGGAGACATTTGTGCCTAAGCTTAAACAGAAATTTGTTAAGGCTGTTTACAAGGTCAAATGTTCAGTCATTGAGAAAGTTGAGACAATTAAAATTAAAAATGTTGTTTTGCCTGACAAAGGACAGTTCTACAAGTATGCCGGGCCCAACCAAGTTTGGGTTCCGAAGAAGGTCTAATCCATTTGTAGTGCAGGGCATTAAACAGGTGAAACCGGGAGTGTGGATTCTTGACAGTGGATCATCAAGACATATGACCGGAGATAGAGCCCTGCTATCAAATGTGGATTGAGAAAGCTGGCCCCCTGGTTACCTTTGAAGATAACAGCAAAGGTTTATCTGAGGGATATGGCTGTTTGCAAGCTGGGAATGTTATCATTATAATTTTGTATATTATGCTAGGTTATTATCAGGAAGCAGTATCCAACATATAGCACCAGTGACGAGACTTGGGAATATTACGACATATCAAGCACCTGCTGCACATTACACTTGGAATTAAACTCTAGTAAGATGTGTACAAGTGTACTCCTGTTTGGTGAGTCAAAAGAGGAAGTCAGTGCACAACAGTTCATGGACTTTGCAGTTACAGATCTATTAGACTATGCAATCTCTTCTTCACAATCTCACTTCAGGTTGGTATGAACTAGTATACTGCTCAAGCAATCGTCAAGGACATGGTATGGCACTCTAACTGAAGTTATTGTTTAATATGAACTAGTAGAGTCGTCATATTTTTAACTCTCTTATCACTAGGCACAATCATATTGTTTTATATGTGCAGTGATATATTGATAATGCTATCATTGAACTCAAACTTCTTTATACATTAGTGATTTCTTATTTCATGTAAAATCTTTTGAAATCACTATTGTACATCATTTTATCTCTCTATTGCCATATGTTCTGTGATACAGGTTCAGTCTCCAATGACTTTCTTTCATTGACAGTCATGAGGTTGAAAACCCACAACGTCTATCCCAGACTGTAAAGACAAACACAAAAACAGAACCAACCAACACTCTCTTACCACTAAATGTAGTATGAATGAGCGTGAGGAAGATAGTGCCTTAGTGCACCACATAAGGAAGGTTCTGTAGTCAACCCAGTAGCTCTGTCTCCTACAAAGATGAGTAGTATTTAAACCGAGACAACTGCTAGCCCCCATACATCTTCTCAAAACATGTAATGGATGAAAAGGCACAAAAAACAATTACTAGATTCATTCTCCCAACAGGGTGCGTCTATTGAAATTTGCCTGTCGGCCAGGGTATCCTATGTACTGTCACCACCTCAAATATAAACAATTCTTAATGCACAAGGAAAGGTTACACACACAAAGGATGAGTTGACGGAAACAAGAGTTTCGACCATTTTAAGGTCAGATTCGATTGTTCAAGGTTCGTTAATGGACCAATTGCCTTTACAGGTGTTAGGAGAGGATACTGATCCAAAAGCCATAGGTCAGTGGTCAGTGTCTACCTCCCCAGGTTTAAATCCCCTGGATGCATCTGCGGATAGTGGATCTGACATAGGTGCAGATCGGCGACTTGTTGACAATGATTCAGATATTACCTGATGAGTCACAAGGAAATGTCTTCACAGGCATTAGAAGGGAACTTTGATCATTATGCTAAATTCGTTGGATCATTGTTTACCTTCCCAGAATTCAAATCTGGAACCCTAAAAGGGAAACTAGCAACTTGTAGATTATGACTCAGATTTATCTGACGAGTTTAACAAGGATGGGGATTTGCGAACTCCCATTGCACCACCTGTGACCTCCTTAAGGATGGCTAAGGTGATTTTCCTTGCAGGTATAGCTGGATTATGGAGCTATGAGAGAAGAGTGATACACTTGTGAGAATGAGTGTAAACACGAGTGGAGAGAAGAGTGAAACACATGTGAGGTACACTAAACAGAATCACACACTCACAGTGAGGAAGAAAGAGAAACTACTTGTTATTTCTTTTCCAACCAAGTGAATATGAGAACTCCTTCAGACGATGGCATGCATTCCTTCTTTAAGGGGGAGATAAAAGCTTAAGTAATAGTTTGGAGGATTCCTCAACTAAGGGGGAGAAATAGCAGGGAGTAAGAAAAAGATCCAACATGTACACTACACCACACCATTGTTGTTTGTAACTGCGGATCCTATTGTACGGGAGAGGTGGTAAAACACAAGGTGATTTCCTAGTGATAAGGGAAGAAGCTGTTTTCTAAATGAGGAGTACCATTGGTTTTTATCTGCGGATCCTATTATACGGGAGAGGTGGTAAACAAAGGTGATCTTCTTTAATCAGTTGATTCTCATAGGGGGAGAAACAAGAGAGATATGAGCTTCTCAACAGGAAATGTGGTTGTACAGAAGAAAATGGAACTACTTGAAGATATGTTCAGTCTAGAGGAACATGTTATTTGGAAGCTGGAAAATATGATATTTATTCCAGAAACTTTTCTACTATTTACTTTGCATTTATGTTTATATCTTTTTCTTATTTGTTAGTTGAGTTATCCTCTAGGTATTTGTGTGTTATTGTCTAACAAACAAATAGGGGGAGATTGTAAGTCATATGTCATAGGCCTATTTGTATATTCGAGGATTCAACTCAACTCAAATAAGAATGTAATAAGTAAATAGTGGATCGACCGTCAGAGAGATCTCGCAAAGTAACATCTGTCAGAGGATTCAGAAACAAGGTTCATCTACAGACTTGAGGAGTTAATTCACTGAAAGAAGTTCAAGAAATTGATCAAGCCTCAGTGATGCAAATCAAGATCGTGGATTTAATCAAGTGACAGAGATCTCGTCAGAGTATCATTAATTACAAGGATTTAATCTGAAGAAAATCAAAGTGTCAAAGTCAAGACATGAAGAAACGCCATGGAAGTTAGTCACTCATGAACCAGACAGTACATCGAGTGTCAACATTCAAGTGGTGAAATGGATTCAGTGATTTTCAGAAGATTGTCAGAAGAGTGGTTGTTGTTCAAGAGTAGTATTAATTCTCTATTAATTAATTAAGTCATTTAATTTAATTAAGAAAATAAATTAAATCTGCAAAGATTAATTTATTGATTAATTGAATTAATTGGTTAATTAATTCTGAATTAATATTATGCATTTTTCAGAAATGATTTTGGATTTATATTCAAAAAGAAAATCAGCAAAACAGATTTGAACTGGTATGACAATTGGATTGTCATACCGAAAGTCCTACCAAGTCTTTCTGGATAGTTCTACCAAGTCATTCTATTGTCCTACCGATAGTCTTTCCAAGTCAAGTAATTGTCCTACCGAAAGTTCTACCAGTTCAAAGGATTGTCTTGCTAGTTCATTTTGGATTGTCTTGCTAGTTCATTTTGGATTGTCTTGCCGAATGTCATGCTGATTCAATTCGAGTGATCTGTTTACTTAAACAAACAGAAGCAGATCATTTTGTATATACAATTGAATACACAGCCAACCACTGAAGAACACATCAAACAGAAGTCAAGAACAAAAAGAAAAAGAAGCAGCCGCCTCTGAAATATTTCATTTTCTTCTCTGCTTACTTCAAGATTAAATTTTTAGTTTGTAAAGTTAAATCCAAACCACTAGAAATCTTTATCTTGTTCTTGTGTAACAATCTAGCGGATCAAAATCCCTAGAACTTAATCTCAAATCGCGTTTAGCATTTGATTCTAATTATTACAAAAATAGAAAAAGTTCATGTCAAATTTATTCTAAATTTGTGATAATTAATTTGAGATTAATTCCTTGTAATCGATACAGTTGTTGTAACACCTTTAAAGTTTAATAATATTATTATTTAACTTGAATTTTGTTTCAATTTTTATTCCGCATTAAATTCGATTATTAGGTGCTGTTTGTATTCATCCCCCCCCTTCTACAAACACATTGGGACCTAACAACTGTATTCCTCTGGCACGAGCGCCTGTAATTGTCCTCTTACACTTAAAGTGTCGGCCACCTCTTTGGCCTTTCTTGATAGTAATATTTCCTTACAATCAATGTCATCTTAACCACTTTCACTAATTTTCTACCTCATTTCCCATCACTGCTTGTGTGAAGATGTTTTCCTTAAAATCTGATGAGTAAAAATAAAAAAATAAAAAAAAATTATCACCATTTTTCCATAAGTTATTGCCTCAGTCTTTAGAGGTTAATCACTGTCACGACTAACTCTCAATCATACTTAGAACATCTTTTATCTTAGGCCCTAATTGCCCTGAACAATTTCGACCTTTACTGGTTCGATCCATACTTTCTCGTGGTTTAACACGTGCCCACCTGGCATTATTATAATTACGCCATATTTCCTTCATCAAAATTTCTATTCTTGAGAACTTTGAATATTACCTTTCTCCTTGTAAAACCTCTAAGGTTATCCTTAAATCCTTCATCAGGTACACCCTAGGCACAGGTCATATCAAGATACCATTTATTAATACCAGAATCATTGTCTATATACTTCTGAAAAATTTCTCCACTGATCCTTAAAGGTTGTTGTTACCTTAATCCTTTCTAATTCATACTGTCAAAACTCATACTAACCCTATTAAGGGTGAAATGTCAACCTTTAAGCATTCCCCTAGGATTCATTTTAAGTTACCGATGTTCTATCCTTAATTCCACCTTAAAAAGGGTACATGCATCCTTCCATGGATAAATCAAGTAATATATCCCTGATAGGGGTGTCTTATTCAATCATTCCCACCTTGATAGTATATGCCTAATTTTCACAATAACATCTGGATTCAAAATGAGGTCAATCAATATGGCCTCCAAAAGATAACAACGGTTATCCGCTTTTCTTGCCTAATTTGGTAACGATAACTAGGATGTTCTGGAAGATATTGGTCGTGTTCAACGTGAACTTCTTCTTAATAATTCCTTATTTACTTTTGTTGTTTATCTCCACAGTCATCTCAATGTTGGGATATCTTTCATACCTGGCGTCTCCCTTTCTGGGTATCAAGCCACCGATCTTACACTTCACATTCTTGAAGGTCACTTCCTTCATCCAATTTTCCTAATTTCTTACTTCCTTGTCTCCTCAGTCTATCCGCGTCTCATTATTTATCCTTCGAACTATCTCAAGGTTTCCTCGAATCCTCCCAACTTACAGGGGATAAAATATATGTATCTCTTATGCCTTCAACCATCAATTTTAACTCATGGTGAATTACCCTCATCCTGACGATTACATAATTTTCTATTTCTATTGCTACGAGTCTTTAGGGTTTCCCCATACCCAACTCCTTTATCATTCCTCAAACTCTATTGCCTTTATATTCCTTTCCACTTCAGTTTCTTTTTATTTTCCTTTCTCTTATCATTATTTCATGAACCAACACAACATAAGCATTGATTTCAAACATCCCGTCATTCTGGATTCGTGTCCTCAGAACGAATCTTGACAACTTTTACAACTTAGATTCATAATTCATCATACTCGTCTACCTTTGTTCTGGCTCTAAAGCTTTTACACTATCTCCATAACCTTGGGAAGTACTTTCCTAAAAACAATTGACTGAACTTAAATCAGTTTATTATAATCTCTTGCTTCGTGCCTTCCTTGGCCTTTCACCAGCGGGTGGTCTCTCTCTTAGGAGGGTAAGTGACAAAAACAATCTTTTGTGATTCGTCAATCATTCAGAATCTCAAATGATTCCTCTATTTCCTTTAGCCAGGCTCTTGCCTCGGCTGGGTCAGCTTGTTCCTTGGAACTCTGAGAGCTTAGCGACTTAAAGGTCCTGAAAGAATTTCCCACTACATTGTTTCCTCAAGGTGGTGGTTGGGAATAAAGTATAAGTTCTGTTTAGACAGGTCCATGAATTTTCGTATAGGAGTACCGTCTCGGGTCTCCTTATCTCGCTCGACTTCTGTTTTCTCAGTCTAAATATTTCTTCCTACTCCCCATAATTGGGGTCATCTTTTAATTTAAACTCCTCATTTTCCACTTTATTATATTCTTGGTTCCTTATATCTTAATTGCGACTTCCCTGATTATCACATTCAAGGTTTGCCCCTAATCTTATTCCTTGTGGGGGCATATTACTTGGAAAAATTTTGAGAATCTCTGGATATTTGTCTTACTTACTTTGCTTAAGTCTTTCCCTCGTTCAGTCCTTGCACGATTGCAAATTATGAATTCTCAAGTTCGATAAACTTCATGACACTCTCTTAAGTGTTAATAGAGCAATTAACAATGTGATCTTATCACAAACAAACTGATCTGAACTGAAATTAACGAATATATACATAACCATTTGTTCGAGGGTACAACAACTGAACACATTAAAGAGAATTACATCATTTGATCTGATCGCTTCTATCCCAAAAGTACTATCATAGATAATCATCTAGTCATTAAAACTAATCATCCATAACTTAGGCTAATCCTCCAAAAGCGGTGTTGCATGAAATTCTTGTCAGATTGCTTAGACTCTGCACACTATTATGGATCAAGAAATGCGGGCACGCACAACATCCCTAACCTGCTCCATTAAAGCGGTGATGAGGTCTAAGATAGTTGCAAGTAGAGCTGGATCAATCTGACCCTCAAGCTGGCCTCTAGTTGTAACACGGGTGGTAGCCTCAATCCTGTCCATGCTATGAGCTAATCCTGCCGGAAGTACCCCGCCCTTAATTCTTGGTGCATTAAGTCGATCCAACAGATCATTCCTAACATTACGGGCCTCAAACAGGCCACCCAACGTCATATGATAATTGGCGATAAGAGAAGCCTGAGTGGTAGCATCTAGCAGTCCATGGGGTGCAGGTGGCGCAGACCCAAGAGATCCAAATGGATAACCAAGCACGGTATCAGGTGACAATGGTGCAGGAGATAAAGGTGGCATTTCCTCAGTAGGTGATGGGCTCTGTACCGGGGATGGAACAGGAATTGGTGGAACCTCATAGACATCTACAGGAACCTCTGGAAGAGGGTCTGATACTGGTATAATTGGTGTCATGGAAGGCCCCACTCCTTCTGCCCTCATTAACCTTTGTGCCCTTGGTAACTCTTCATCCTCTAGTGCCACCCTCGCGGCCATCCTTGCTCTGGTAGTCGCCCTGACTACGGTCATCAATTCCTCAGCGGTCCTCTCTTCATTCTCATCAGGATCCTCCATGAGATCCTCCTCAGCCACAATCCTTTCCGGAATAACATCCTCAACCGCAACATTCTCAATATGAATCTCATCTGGTCCCTCATTAGGGTACTCTATCGGATTCACAATTTGATCTCCAACTTGTAATAAAACATCCTCATGTTGATGCTCCTGAACCTCAGGGTTCGGTGCCCCGCTGCCCTATACGAGAACGAACTATGTTACTATCACGATATTTATAAGAGTTCCCGTAAGGGTTTTAACTGTCAGTACTACATTAGGTAGCCCGACTATGAACTTGGAAAGAGTTCTTATTATCTTAGTGAACTTATTATCTTAACGTCACATCATCTCTGAGGTTTATAACGCTTAGCTCTGATACCATTTCTGTAACACCCCCAAATCCGGGGTCGGGGATCCGGGTTGTCACGAGTTCCATTTCCCTTAATAACACCCAATCTTAATAAATAATCAACTACTCTGTACTGTGACCCCACAATAAACACACACACCACAAGTTATAGTCTCAGAGATGAACACTCAAAAATAACACAAGTCCTTATATTACACAATTATAAACCGTTACACCTTAAAAGGGTTCTGAATAAATTTACATATTCCTTGCCATTATTACAATTCATATTATACATAATTCTGGTTCATCAATAGTTGAAAACCTAGCCTATTGGTAGCTCCTACCTCAGCTACGGCGGCATCAACGCTTCCAAAAGACTGCGGAACGTTTTCTAACCGCTTGCGAATCGGGAGCTTGGTCCTGTTCATCTTTTCTATCTGTTGTTCTGTGATGAAAGAAGAAAGCAAGGGTGAGCAGCAAGCCCACAAAAATAATATGTATAATGATTAACAATATATGAGCCTTCTCATAGTACTCATGAAAGTCTTGGTCAAAAGAAATGAACCAAGTTTGATGCGATTAAGTCGCAAAATATTCAGTATATATACATATATACTTTTCAAAATCTTGGAAGTCCTCTTCCATGCATAATATACACAGAGTTCCAGTTTATAACTGTATAAAACTATTGTTGCAAGGTGATCTCATATATCTAACCTTGTCTCAATGTTTTTCTGAAAATCTTTGACATGCATAAGATAATCATTTACTAGATATAAGTTTAAAAGATGAAGTTACAAGATACTCCAATATACTTATATCTTTTCCAAATACTACTTGAACTACCACCGTTCAAGTTATAATGAGCTTTCAACAGTTCATCACATAGATGAGACTACAAGACAAGATTTGAATAGATTAATCTTTGAAGTATTATTGAAGGAAATGAAGTTGTGATATACTTCATTAAGTTCCGATATATATATCCACATATATATCTTCTTTATACAGTTCCTGAAAACCTATGTCATGTAAAGTATGAACAGAGTTTGTAACATCCAATGAATTTTTGGAAGGGAAAAGAATTGTGGCATAAACCCGATATCTTGCTGATCAGGCAAAGATACCAATAAATAACCTATTCTACTAGTAGATGGACGAATTCCCCACTGGTCATCACCCTGGTCGCAATAGGACCTTATGCTGGACTGCCACTCAGCCACTTACGCATTTGATGGACTCCCACTGAGCCACTTACACTATCATGGACGCCCACTGAGCCCATGTTGCTTATGCTGACTCGATAGATGGACTTACTTCCCGAACGTTGGGTAAGTAATCAATTCATTTACCAAAACCGCAACCTTGTTGCGAATATAAAATACACCACAGAGCCGGATCCCTCTGGTTTTGAGCGAGTATTTAAATCCCCTTTAAAAAGGAAGATCTTAAATATATAAAAATGAGTTTTGGGATCCGCTCTAACTTTTAAAAATCATTTTAAAGACTCGAAAACACTTTAAATAGTGTTTGGAGTAATGCTGATTTAATAAAGTAAATCAGTCCTAATATATTTGAAAATATCTGAATATTATCATTTAAATAATATTCCCATAAAGAATAATCTTTATACAAATAATTGAGGTAGAAGTTGTAAAACTTATACTTGAAATGATTATTAAATAACCAAAGATATATTTATACGAAAATACTATCTTTATTTGAATAATCAAAGATAAGTTTGATTATCGACACCTTATTCTTTGATAAAATAAAGAATATATCTCAGCAAATAATCGGAGTCATAGATCCTCAAATGAATATTCAAATAATATTCATTAAATAATATAAACTGAGTCATAAGCCCTCGAATGAATATTCAAAATAATATTCATTTAATAAAATAAAAGGAGTCATAAGCCCTCGAATGAATATTCGTAATAATATTCATTAAATAAAATAAAAGTTATCGAATAAACCTTATTCGATTAATAGTTTTGAAAACTATATCAATATATATATATATATATATATTTATTTAAATATATATATAATATATTCGGGAACATCGACTCCCGGTTTTAGAAAATGTTCACTTTTGGGTCCCCTATACTAAGGGTATGCACAACTACTGCTTATCTCTAGCATAGGTGTTATGCAACTAATAAGCATTTGAACCAACAGATATATAAATCAAGAATACGGAACAGGCATGCATATATACCATATCACATGCTACAATATATCGCTAGAATTTGCTAATAACAAATATGCATTTATCACAAGATCATGCATATACACATATACATCACAACAACAGTTATACGGGTAGAAAACTTGCCTGAGCGACTGGGGGTTATAAATGGCTTGGGACGAGTCTGGTAACCTATAAACAACATATAAGTTGGAATTAAACCAAAGTCACTTGTAAATCTATACTTTAACCAATTTAGACTCTAACGCTCGCTTTGCGCTTAATGATTCTCTTAAGTCGCTCGAGTACCCTCGGCTCCACCATTTTTAATAAATTAACCATTACGAGTTTTAAGGAGATTCTTTCGCGAGTGTCTTACCAACTGCCTAACACACTTTACATAAATGTTTTATACTCCAATTAGCCCTTTTTGGTCTTTAACCTATGTTTCAAAGTAAGGCGAGGGGTAATGATTCGCTCGCGAAACGTCGTTACTTAAAACGGCCGTTTCTCCTAAACCGTACATCGGAATCAAACGAGCTACATATCAAAACGAAGCTCGTAACATGAACTATATAATCATGGTAATGGTCAAAACCTAGCAGTGAGTTCACGGGTCCTAATGTTAAGAACAAAAACAGCCTAAAGTAAATCGGGCATTACGACGGCTATGTTTACGCGATTACCCAAATTTAAAACACTCCAATTCAACCCACAATCAAGCCACAATCACAACCCAATCAAAACTCCATCCATACTACATCATAACAGCCCCAACAACTAAACATTAACAATTTATACTTGTTCTTAAACTTGCATTTAACTACACTTAAGTTCATTACTCAACAATCCAAGAATTACCACTCCAACTTCACAAAACTAACTAATCTCTACATTCACAACAAGCAAGCCTCCCATGAATTTTAAATCAACAAAACTAAACCTAATTACTCAAACAAAGTTAGGGTTTGGAGGGGTTATACCTTCCTCGGAGAGTGGAGAATCAAGAGAATGGCTTGGAATCACCCTTAAAGTCCTTATCCAAGCTTAAACTAAACAAAACTTCAAGAACAAAAATTTTAGTTTTTGAAAAACACTATTCACCATCTTCTTCCATGATTTTTAGGAAGAGATTGTGAATGATTTAGGAGCTCAAACTTATAGGATATCCATAACTATGCATAAGGAGTCTTATATAATTACCTTGTGATTTAACAATGCTTGGAACTAGGATTTTGATTTTTCTTTCTTTGGAAAAGAGGAAAAGCCGAGAGCAAGATGAAGAAAATGAAATGATCTTTGTGTTTTGGGTGAAATGATTGTTGGTTGGTTGTTTTTAGCTTGATTTTGGTTAATTACCTTTTTAACCATGAACTTTGTGTGGTTTTAAATCAACCACACCTCCTCCCCCTTATGTCATGCTTATGTCACCTTGTTATGTCATCATCCCTTACTTGCCCTCTTCTTATTGGTTTGATGACCTCATCATCCCTAACCTCCTTGATTAACTCCTAATTGTTTGCCTAATGACCGCTGATCTGTTATACGGTTCGCTTATCTTTCGTTATCGTTTCTCGTTTGAGGGATCATACCGGGATCTTATTACTTGGGTTTTCTTAACCTTTCTCAATACATTAGATTCCTTGTATGATCCTCTCTTATAATACTTTAATTTAAATCCTTTTTATCCTGTTACCTTATACTCAATTCTTTCGATATCTGGTGGATTTCCGGGAAAAATCAAAGTGTTCAGATTTGGATTCTGACGATCTTTACATACACTTATATATCACATAGAGTAGCAATAAAATCTCAGAATATCCATAAAAGAACCCCTACATAGTGTGGCATGAAAAGTTTTCTTATTCAGCATAATCTGCAAAATCACTATTCATAAGGGTTTCAAAAATTTCCAAAAATTGGGGTTATTACACACATTGTAGAAGGGGGTTGAATACAGTGTATAACACAATCAAATCGAATTCAAATAACACAAGTAATAGAAAATAGACTTTATTCAATGCAATAAACTCTGTTACAATATGGAACTGTCCTCTCTCAATGATGAATAAATACCACGAGAGCTGCTAGGGTTACAATGAATAATATTTTCGATAATGATAACACTTATAGTGTAAACCCTATGTATGTGTTTATTTACTACACAGTTACAAGATAATCGCTAATTGATACGGAATATAATTCTACTTCCTAAAATATATCAATCACTTATCTTTTCTTCCAAATATTCCATTCTTTACAGAATTCCTTCTTCATGCATATCTCTTCTTATGTTTATCTTGATCTTCTTTCCTTTCAATCAGCCGTCTTCCTTATTTGAAAGTTTCCTTTAAGTCCTGATATTATCTCCTGATAAATATCTCCTGAACCTTAAGTACGGATCACTTAAGTTCTGACTTCAGTATAAGTGCTGATTTCAGTTAAGTACTGATTTGTCCTGTTTAAGTAAGATCTGAAAACTAAACATAAATCATATTAGTCATGACATTATCAAATATATCTAACATAACGTTACTCCGGTCAGAAGTTAAACGGATATTCAAGTAGTTTGAACTCCTCTGTAAATCTCCGCGGTCATTTTCATTACTCTCTTGGGAGAGAAGATGAACATAAAATAAAATGAATGGCTCACTATCTTCTGCTGCAAAGTGTAGACTTTATCCAATAATTTTGTGGCTGATAATTGAGGAGTTCTGTGGCGACAGGTACATTCTTTTCTGTGGCGACAAGCTGTGTGGTAACAAGGAGTGCAGGAGGAGTTGCTGATTATTTTTTTAACTCCCCTGTGGCGACCACAGGGGGAGAGGGAAATGTGTGTGGCGACCACAATACAGGTGTTACACTTGCACTTAAACAAAATTGATGCAAAGCATCCTGTGGCGACTTAGTTCACTTACCAAAACTATAAGTACATACTTCTACTTTAACCAAAACAAAACCAAACCATTTGTACACGTTTGGATTTCTATTCCTTTTTTTGTTTTTTTTGTTTTTGTTTTTGTTTTATTTTTCTTTTCTTTTTTTTTCTCTTTTCTTTTTTTTTGTTTTCTTTTTTTTTTGTTTTTCTTTTTTTGTTTTTCTTTTTAAATTTAAATTGTAATTAAATTAATTTATAAAATAAACTTAAATATAACTTATATAAATAAACTAATTTAGATTTATAAAATAAACTTATTTAAAGTTTATAAGATAAATCATTTTAAGTTTATTAAGTAAATTATATTAAAGTCCACTAAATAAATTTATTTAATTTAACAATTAAACTTTGAACTCCGCGAGTCCCCTGAGCTGTTTGGCTGTATACCCCGCGCACCCCTTCACGTACTTTAACAGATAAACGTTCAATCCAAGTACGTTCCTCACCTTAACAATTCTTCTATAAATAATACCCAGATTCCTTTCACGAGCTGTTGACGCCTAGTGCAACTAGTCTGGTTCACAGACAACTAGCCCCGATTCAGGTCTTCGTATTATAGTCTTGATTACATTGTTAAGCTTTCCTCAACTTTATTGCTTCGAATACTGACTGTCAATAAACAATTGTACTTTCACTGGAATCCTTTCTAATACTTTAGACAACGTCTTCATTAACCTATGTCTATACCCTGTCTTCAATTCTTCAGATTCCTATGCTTCGAACACAGTCTATCTTCAATCAATGCCAATACACTGAAATCTTCCGGTAGCACTTGTATACTGAATCTTCAACCTTTCTAAAACCTTGAAAGTCTTTAACCTTTGTTCCTCACTGAGGCATGATCATATTAATGAACTTCTTTCAGTGACCTGTAGACAGACTGCAGGCTTTCTTCTAATCTTCTGATTCTTTGTATTTGCCTTGTCTTTATTCTTCCTGATTTCTTGTGTAGATGTAGTATTATTAACCTGTCATGTTCTAGTGTTGTTATTGTGTTGAGTTATCACGTAACTGTTCATACAGCTACGCAGTTTCACCAACAAGTTCTTAACTAAATTCTTTCCTATGGAGAAGACTGCGGCAATCAGAAACACACTTACTCAATTTGCTCAACAATATGGAGAATCTTTATGTGAGGCTTGGGATCGCTATAAGGAGACGCTTAGTAAGTGCCCTCATCATGGGATGCCTGACTGGATGATCATTAACTGCTTCTATAATGGTTTGGGTGCTACTTCTAGACTCATGCTTGATACAGCATCATGAGGAGCCTTGTGGATTAAAAGCTACGATGAAACTTATGAATTGATTGAACTGATGGCTGCTAATGAATATCAGAATCCCTCCCAGAGACTAACTCAAGGCAATGTAGTAGGAATTCTGGAGTTAGATGCCTCTATTGCTATAGCTGCTCAGCTTAAGGATTTGAAGATAAGGTGTATTCTCTTGGTCACCTGTTCGAATCCTACAGGAGGAGAATTTATGATTATGGATGCTGAGTCGTAGCATGCGGCTGTGGTTCCCTACGATAAAAAAAATATAAGCATTTTCGTTATAACATCTTAAATATTTTTTAAGCCAAAGATTAATTTTACTCATGAATTGATATTTTTTTTCTCAATCACATATTGGGAAATTTAAAAATGGAGAGAATTTTTTCTTGAAAAACATAAGTAAAGTAAAGTGATTTTCTCGTATTTTTCTCAATTTTGAAGTACAATTATAATCATTTGGTTGAAGGTATACCGGAATCACCTATAAGTTTCGTTTATTTCAAACTCGCATATGATCTTTTGTTGAAAATATTATTATTTTAATTTATTATTCGAACCTCGCATATATAAGTTTTCTCATATGGAAATGGCCAGAAAGGCATAAGAAGGGTATGGTAAATCAATTGCTTTTTTTTCAGGAATAACCCTATACCGATTATCTTTTTATGTATAGTAAATCAACTTTATTTTCACTATTCCATCTCTATTTAATTAATTAAATGTAATTTTTGATAAAATATTTTTAATGACCCAAAAAAATATTACAAATTAAATTAATATTTGAAACTAATTAAAACAATAATTCAAAAATATTTTAAAAATTAAATATATTAAATTCACGGAAGAAACAATAGTCAAACTCATATTATTGAACCCCCGTAACCAATTTCTTATTTCTAACCTAATACCATCATTTGAACCAAACAAGCTAGGCTCTGGCGAGTATACCTGCAGCTTAGTGCTCTGAACATGTTTAAGCAAATCTATATGTTGAATGGTCCCATAAAATTATGAGCTTTAAATCGGGCCACATTCTTGTTTCAACATAAATATTTATATTCCAATCTTAAATCACAAGCCATACTTTTTTAAAATGAAAAATAACAAAATATGGTGTAGTATAAATACAAAGAGACACTAACTGATCGTTAATAAATACTAATTTTGTTATGTTTAATCAACCCCACGCCACTAATTTTTTTGTGGCCCATTGCAGTTCACCTATTTGCTCAAAAGAAACAACCATATATAACGGCAGTGATGATTTACATTAATGATTATGCTTAATTTTAAATTTAATTGACCACACATTACTTGCTCTACATGAATAGAGTGCATGCCGAGAATGATACTGTTAGAGCTCAATTTATGTTTTAATATTAATTGATAATCCCAGATTATATAATTTCACCGCGGCGGCCTAATGCGTAAACGTCATAATGGATTTTTAGGAACAAAGAGACAAATCGAAATTTATATGTTTACCACAAAAAATGGTGCATGCGTACTTCCTTTGGTCCATGATTAATACTATCGAACACAATAAACTATTTGGTGATTAATGATTTGGTCGATATTTGCCTCCTTAGATAACTAGTGGCGATTCTAATAAATAATAAAAAAATGGCTGAAAGTCTAGTTAAATATTAACCTTTAAGAATTGGGTTCACAATTGATGGATATTACCATTCATATGTTAAAAAATTCTGCGAACAAATTTAATATAAAAAATTTAGCGAATGCAGAAGGGTCACGTAATAACTCCATCACTTCTTAATTTTTTAATTTTCCATTCATTTGTATGATTTATCCGTTGTGCTAAATATGGATCGGTATCTTAAAAAATAGGAAAGAATTTTTCGGTGTTCCACTTATTGCTAAATTTGACAGAATTTATCCATTGACCGCTTCTTAATTTTGCAGATTCAAAGTTTATGTTTAAGTTTACGGTCTTTCTAATGTGTTATTCACCGACTCCAATAAAAATAGGCTTTTTTTATCGGGGGAATTGATGTGAATGTAGGGGAGCCATTAACATTTATTATTCAACCACCAATAAGAAGAGTTCATTTACATAGGAGTAAGTGACTATTGTGTGCTTTCGGGCATACCATAGAAAATCCCTTAAACTTAATATATCCGATAATAAAAGAAATATAAATATAATTATAAAATTTTTACCTGGACATACGATAAGAGCGGATATAATTCCAAACAAGCAAAAAAGTGAGCTAAGGAACTTTAAGGAATGATGATGATGAAAAAGGCTAAGCAAATGAGGTCTCAAATGATATGTCCACTAAGTGTAAAACGGTAGAATAAGGATCTAACCGTTATATAGTTACTAGCTATATAGTTACTAGCACATGAGAGTACACTCAACGATGCTATAAAAAGGGGAAGATAAAATCAAAAATTGATTGATGTTGTTGAAAGGAGAAACGGTGATGATGAAAGCACCTAGTATTAATGAACGTGGATACGAACGGTCACCTTGTTCGCGGGTAATTAAGCAACTCCACATGCAACGCGCTTTCTTCTTTCATTTGAACCCCTTTTATTCTAACAACATCCAGATTCTACTCTATATAACTATATGCCTGTTCTGTACATTCTTATCGGCATTTAGAAGAACGGTTGTCCGTCAAGAGCACAAAATAAATACTAAATTTTATGATTTTGTTATATTTTTATTCGTGCAGTTGTTAGAAATACAGGGGTTCCATCAGAGAACCAATCAAAATACACCAAACTCATAGGAATTAGTACCTATTGTGTGCCGTTGAACACACATTAAAAAACACACGTAAGAAGAAAACAGCTCGAAGATACAAAAGGAGACGCGAAGAGAATTGTGCTTCCTCTTTTATTAATATAAGCTCATTTCTAGCTTCTTGTGTGATATTTGGACATTATTTCCAATTCATCCTTCTAGGATACTGTATATATGACCTGTTTGTTTGCCAATTTTTAAGTTATTTGCAGTTTATAAGTTCGCAAAAATAATTTATAAGTTGAATTTATAATTTATAAGAGTTTAATATTTGGTGACGACGTACTTTTTCTTGGCTAATTTTAATTTTAATTTTTTTTAATTAAGTTTTAAAAAATATATATTTTTAAATATTAATCTAATTTAAAATTGATGAAATAAAATAATTATATATATATAAATTATTTATTTTGGTTCATTTAAAAAATTCTGACAACCAAACACTTATATAAATTATAATCATACATTTACCTATCATTTATAAATTATTTTATTAATTTTAAATTATAATTTACTTATTTTAAAATTTATCAAAGGGACACATATACCATAGCGAGAGTCACTAAGAGTCTAACGTAGTTTATACTCTTACGAAATTTATGTATTTATAATAGATGCATGTATTAAAAATGAATCATCGAATTAATATGTTCTAAATAAAAATTTGAAATAAACTACTTTTATGAGATTGTATGAGTACTATTTTTAAATAGTATACTATCGAACATCTATTATCGCATATAAAGTATTTTATACAAGCACACATATTTGTTAATTAATTGTATATGAACACATTGTAAAAACATGTAAAAGAGTTGTATTACCCTCATACTGTCATCCAGCAAATAAAGTTTTGTAGACACACAGGTATGACAACATTTTTAAAACATGTAAAATATCAAATTAATTAAGCACAAAGAATCTGTGTATGTCACTCTCTTATCTACCATGCCATACCAGGAGACAAGAATCCATCTACATCTCAATCGCTCTTTAGATGTGTGTTTGAGTTATATGCAGATGCTATGCACTTGGCAACTACTACTAGTTTACAAGAGAGTGATGGACATGGTTGTTGAAATCACTCTTTTTGGGACCTCCACTAAGAAGTATACTAAAATAATAAGTCTGTTTAAGGCATTAACCAATCAAGCACAGACAAAAACGAGTCAAAGAATGATTGTGAACATCACTAAGCAGTAAGCACATGCTAACATGAGTATAATTATAAACGATTTTAGCAAGTAGTTATCAGCACTGAACAAGCCTTGCATTTTAGCTCTATTTTTACCAATATTCCTTCTGCTCTTGTAAACCATAGGTGATCTTGAATGACCTAAATCTGGAATTGACACCGAGGGAAGATACCGTCCATCCAAGAAGTCACCGGCTCCTAATAAATGATAGTATACATGAAAATGTGTTTAATTAATGTACGTGCCGGTGCTGTAATATGCACTCCGTTTCTAAGTTATAACCTATTGTAACACCAACCATGCCCACAAAATAAATAAAGCTACTAATATCTTATTAATGTGAAAACATGAAATTTCGTGAAATATTACCGGAAAAAAACAAATGATTTAGAGCACGTAGAAAGAGAAAAGACAATGGGGTATTATTATACATGATTATTATGGGTTGCATGTGAACCTAACGCATGGAGTTGGAAAGGAGGAAATTATCCCCAAATTTGGCAATGTAAATTGGGGGTAGCTCCAAAAAAATTAAAAAACAAAAAGAAGATCATGGAGACAGAGTTGTAGAACTTGAGGAGAACTTGAGGACTGCCCCCCCCCCCTCTCCTTTTAAGTGTTGCGCCTTCAGTAAAGCCGCAACTTCCGTCATCCCCCCAGCAATTTGTACCATTCCTGCTTACAAACAAAACAAATTTAACTATCCTAATCACATTTGGATACTTTAAATGTTTAACCGTTAATCATTTATCATTCGTGATTTAATACTCACTCAGTTCCAAAAATTTCTTCAAACATATACTAATTTGTATTGCTACAAGTTATATTTGTTATAAAAAAAATTACTCAACCCTGATATGGTTAAAATGGTAAGGCCATAACTTTTATCGTCCAACATAATGGAGTTTGATTCTCGCTTATCATAAATTTTGTTAAAACATATAGTTCTTACCTTTAAATAGTATAGTATTTTGTTTGGTGCGACAAGTTATTTAACGTGATATCAAAAGTTAGGTTTCGAGTGATCGTGAAAGTTTAGTTGAATTATTAAATAGATAGAGTTACGTTACAATAACAAAAGTTTCTTGACAAATTACAGAAAATTTTTCAGCTCAGATCAACCAACTTGTTATTACGATTCTCGGAGTTTCAACCATTGGATCATCCTGAAATTTTAACCACGCTTTTTTTGCATCAGTATCTAAATTTTGAACGGTAGATATTGTATTTGGAGTTCCAGAAATTATTTTTTGATGATTCCAACAGGTTACTGTTTACTTTTAGTTCATTCTTTTCATCGTTGTTGATCTTATAATTTGGGTTATGCTGATTTCGAGAATCGTAAATCCACAACTAGTTTTTATATCTTTCTTGGTGATTCTCTTGTTTCATGGAAGAGTAAGAAATAAGATGTTGTTTCGATATCGTCTTCAGAAGCTGAGTATCATGCAATGGCTTCCACTACTTGTGAAATTATTTGGTTACGTTTGTGACAATAAGAGTGCAATTCATATTGCACGTAATTCGGTATTTCATGAGCGCACTAAACATATTAAGATTGATTGTCATTTTACTCGCCATCATCGGCTGCAAGACACTATTTCGCGATTTCGATTCTTATCTGAAAAACTCTCAATACTCATTGTTGCACCATCGTCAGTTTGAGGGGATGTTAGAATATATATATATATATATATATTTATTTATTACAGGAGTTACTCTAATAGAAACCATTTTAGAATAGAAACTAGAATCCAAATAATTTTTTAAAAAAAATTATTTCGAAACATAACACATATGGTATGCAAATCGATCGTTGAGAGTTGGAGAAAAATATAGTGAAGTCGGATTTTAAAAAAAAACTTATCATTTGACAGGAAAAATCAAATTAAAAACAGAGGGGAAAATCTAAGATTGAGTGTGGGAGAGTATAAATTCGTTGGGTGTTGTGATTTTAGGGGGACCGTTAGATTAGATTGATCTAATCGCTTAAAATTAGTTTATAGTTTCTATTTTAATTTTGGTTTTTATTTGATCATCTCCCTATTATTATATTATATATATTCGGGTATTTTCAGTATTTAACTTATATTGATTTTCTATATAAGTTCAGACATGTATTATAAATTCTAAGTTGATTGTAATAAAATTTTACGTTCGTATTATATCTCCAAAGTTAACATGATATCAGAACTCGATTTAGGGAGGAACTTGGGTTTGAATCCTCCCACCCCATTTGTTTAATTTAAATATTTATTTTTGGTATTAATATTGGTATTAGTTATATTTGTTGTTGTCAATCGGTACGAAAAATATCGTACGATTGAAGAGAGTGTCAAAGAATATAAGATTCTGTTTCTAACTTACTCTACCACCTTAAAAGTTTTAGTGCGACTAATTGCTTAACACTTACTTTTTATTATAAATAAGCAAAAAAAAATATTCATAAATAAAGTGCTCACTATAGTTATTTATCGTAGTTAATTTTAATTTTATTTAACATTCGCTAAATTATTGTGGTTAATGTGTACTGGCTTAAATAATTTTCTAAGGGAGAGAGAATTGAACCCGGATTTGAATGGCAAAAGTGTTTTTTAACTGCAATACTTTGTATTTTAACAGTCAGAAATAGGTCGACGTGTTATTAGCCCTGTTGTAGTATCACCGATTTTGATGAGACAATTATATGTTGTTGTGCTTGGTTCTAGATATGAAATAAAAGACAAATATATGCATGTGACAATATTTCTAAGGCCATACCACCGACAGCTACTATACGACCTTCAATCTTTACTCCCAGTATTAGGTAGCTTAGCTGTAGACTGTAGTAGATGGTATTGGTACGTGTGGTTATATATTTGGGTAATCGGAATTGTATACATGCATAATTTTCTACAAAACTGAAGAAATTAAGAAAAAAATTGTAGTGCTGATAATTTGTTAATGCACAATCAAGTGTAAAATAAGAATTAAATTTATTAAAAAGTTGGGTTGAGATATATATATATATATATTGTAATCATGTGAACAATTCCACTTCTGCGGTAATAATCGAATAAAGTAGCACTGTCATACATACATTGGGATTGAAGATTTAAAAACTGAAATATAGTTAAAGAAATGATATCAGAGTTAATTATTAATGATGTGTTGATTGCAATCCGCAAATACTGCATCTCTGTTTTTTTGTTGTAATTAAAGACAATAATTGGAATGAATAATATTAACAAAATTTTAAAACGTTTTTCCAAGGCAACAGAATAGGCTGGTTAGCTGGTAGGTAATTATAATTGAAAAGAAAAAAACAAGCTGGTCTAAACGGCATCATAGCAAACCGGTGAATTTACAGATTGCGCCGTGATTTATGTCAATCGCATACTAATCTTTAAATTAACCCATTAACCATACATAATTAACTTATATTCCGTACAGTTCGGTAAAATTTGGTTCCGTCGTCGTGCTCTTTTTCTTTCTATGTTTCACACTGTTTGCATCTTTGACTTATCTTTTTCCTCCCCCATTCCTCTGCTATATCTATCTGTACAATCTCCCCACCTCAGTAACAGGTCTTTCATTCACATCTTGTGACTACCCTTTGTTAAACTCCATTTGTATTCCTGATTTCGTGTCACCATACCATATATCACAATTTCGATTATACTACGATATGTCCCAGTTTTGATTCTTCTCCGCACTTAATATCTTTTTTACAGTTTTTAAATCAAATTTAACAATACAAAAACCGAAATTGTACATTTTAAATTGGATTTTAAAAATATAGTAAAAGAAAAAAAATTGTGAAATAAGTATTTTCACAGGACAACCTCTAGGGCCCAGATTTGTATTAAAAAAATATAAACCCCATAACAGACATCACATGTACGGTGCATATATAAACACCTAAAATTGCAGCTCTTAGTTGCAATGCAAACCTCAGACTAGTTGAGTGGGGTGGTCTGAAGAACACACTCACTTTATTTTCTGTTTCTCTTTCACTTCCCAACTAGATATACTACAAATACAATTAATACTCCCCTTCTTCTTGTTTCATACTATATTTTCTTCCACCGACAAAAAATATATGCAACCAAGAACCAAGATTCAGACAGTTGTTGAGTAGTTAATCATGAAACTTATGGATTCTAATTTGGTTTTTAAGTTGGTATTGTTGTTGAGTTGGGTTTTGTGTATGAGTATAGGACTGATCAAATGTAGTGTGACATATGATAGCAAGGCCATTGTGATCAATGGTCAAAGAAGGATTCTCATTTCTGGTTCTATACATTATCCAAGAAGCACTCCCGAGGTATTACTTTTTTAAGATTCTTTCTTTTTATTTTTGGTCTTTCCATCTCTCTTGAATTCACACACACACACAGAGGGAGGGAGAGATAGGGAGAGAGAGAAAGATAGGGAGAGAGAGAAAGATAAGGAGAGAGGGGGGGAGAGAGAGAGAGAGAGAGAGAGAGAGAGAGAAAGAGAGGGTGAGGAGATTACAAATACATTTGTTACCAAAACTTGAGGGTTAGTAACTTGGTACTTACTAGGCTACAAATTACGAAGCTAGGGATGACATGTATATAATTTTGAGATTCTGTTTTAGTTTTTGCTTGGTTTGTAATGGAATGAAATTGTGTATGTAGATGTGGGAAGATCTCATCCACAAAGCTAAAGAAGGAGGTCTTGATGTTATTGAAACTTATGTTTTCTGGAATGTTCATGAGCCCACTCCCGGCAATGTACTCTTCTTACCATCTAGTGTACAGTAAATTGTGTGTATGTGTATACTCTCATCATTAATTAGTCTTTTATTTATGCAATTGCAGTATAATTTTGAGGGGAGGTATGATATAGTGAAGTTTCTAAAGACAGTGCAGAAAGCAGGGCTCTATGCTCATCTTCGCATTGGGCCTTATGTTTGTGCTGAATGGAATTTCGGGTACCCTTTCTTTTAGATAATATTATCTAGTTAAGTTAAGTGGAGTTGCATTAGTAATGTGTTAACTTTTTATGATTTGTGTAGTGGATTTCCGGTTTGGCTCAAGTATGTCCCAGGTATCAGCTTCAGAACAGATAATGAGCCATTTAAGGTCATTAAGACATAATTTATTTTGTTATTTCGTATAAATCTTGTACCAAGCAATGATGCGTAGTTGTTCAGAAGTGAACTTAACTAGTGGTTTGTGGTGTTTGCAGATGGCTATGAAAGGGTTCACTGAAAAAATTGTTAATTTGATGAAGAGTGAAAATATGTTTGAGTCCCAAGGTGGCCCTATTATACTCTCCCAGGTTTGTGTTCCAGGTTTTTGGTTATGTGATTACTGTATTTCTTACACTTATAAATAAATGAATTCATATTTATTACATGAGGTTTTTTCTTAAAAAATGTTTATAACAAAATGTGCTTGTACAGATTGAAAATGAGTATGGGCCACAAAGTAAAAATCTTGGAGCTGCTGGGCATAACTACATGACTTGGGCAGCAAAGCTAGCTGTCGGCTTAGATACAGGGGTTCCTTGGGTTATGTGCAAAGAAGAAGATGCACCTGATCCAGTGGTTAGCACTCCTTCGAGTTTACTACCAGATCTACCCTTATCAAGTTGTTATCTGTTCATATGGCCTAGTTACAATTAAACACTTCCTACTAATTGTTTTGAATTCTAGTATAGTCAGTATATTACATGCAATGAGTTTAGAGTCCTAAACATCTGCACCTCATGTTCTTTCATTAATGAATTGGACCCATTTTCTTTACATATCATACTTGCAAAGATTCATTTGATTATTGCTAATGTAGTATGTAATCATATGCTGCTACTGATGCAGATAAATACATGTAACGGTTTCTATTGTGATAATTTCACCCCCAACAGACCATACAAACCCACTATATGGACAGAGGCTTGGAGTGGATGGTAAGTGTTCATGATTTGTTACGTAATTAATATTTCAATGTAGAAAAGTTGTTTACCGTTTATTTGTTTGAATTAAAGGTTTACGGAGTTTGGAGGACCGATACATAACAGGCCAGTTCAGGATTTGGCATTTGCAGTTGCTCGATTCATCCAAAAGGGAGGATCATTTTTCAATTACTACATGGTAGACTTCTTAGGTCACTATTTCCAACAATCTCTTAGACTTCAATGTCTCATTGTCAGATCTTAGTTTTATGTGCGTTATGTATGTAAAATAGTATCACGGAGGCACGAATTTTGGACGTTCCGCTGGGGGTCCATTCATCACTACAAGCTACGATTATGATGCTCCACTTGATGAATACGGTAAGCACAAAGTTTCATGGTTTATTTTCACTAGTAATCCCTATGTTCTTCAATTGAACTGGTAACCTAGTAGAGATTGTAGATCGATGAAACGACAAGATAAATAATATATGTAAAAAATGTGAAAGTGATTATGCATCTAGAGAAATACTTAGGATGAGCAGACGTTAGCTTGTACTTCAGTTGGATCTAATTGCTTTGTTGACTTGATCATGATAGGTTTAATCAGGCAACCAAAATATGGTCATTTAAAGGAGCTTCACAGGGCTATTAAGTTGTCTGAGCACGCTTTAGTTTCTTCAGATCCTATTGTTACTTCTTTAGGAAGTGCTCAACAGGTTTCGCTCTCTTGTCAAACCACTTTTTCCTATTCTTATAGATGCAAATGTCTATTACCTCCTACTGAAAGGAAATCTGGCATATTTCAGGCTCATGTGTTTTCTTCAGAGAATGGAAATTGTGCAGCTTTTCTCGCAAACTATGATACAAAGTCTGCTGCTAGAGTAAAGTTCAACAATATGCACTATAAGTTGCCGCCTTGGTCGATCAGCATCCTTTCTGATTGCAGGAACGCAATATTCAATACTGCCAACGTATGTGCATATCATAAATTATTGGAAATAGTGATCATTTATTAAATTTTTATTTTTATTCTCATAATAGTTTTAAGAGCCAATCCTCGTTTCCTGTGAGTGATATCTAAACTTTGTCCCCCCATTACAGGTTGGTGTTCAGGAATCACAAATGCAAATGTTACCAGTCAGTGCTGATATGATCTCCTGGGGGACTTACAATGAAGATTTGACTTCTCTTGATGACAGCTCTACATTCACTACTTTTGGTCTCCTGGAACAGATTAATGTCACTAGAGATTCCAGTGACTATCTGTGGTACATAACTAGGTAAGGGAATTATTACTTTGATATTTTTTTCTACAAAGAAACAAACACGTATCCTCCAAGAAATAAGAGAATGTACATTTATAATCTTCTTTACAAGTGCGAATGTCCCTTTGCATAACATGTCTCCTCTAATGCTCAATTTTCTTACAGTGTTGACATTGGCTCATCTGAATCCTTCTTACGTGGTGGGGAACTCCCAACTCTCATGGCACAGTCAACAGGGCATGCTCTTCATGTGTTCATCAACGGACAACTTTCAGGTAATTTATTGTTTGTTAATAATATGATTATTCAGATGGTGAGATACATCTTGATCAGGCATCAGCCAAGAAACAGTTCGATAAAATCCCTTGTACGCTGCATTAGATAACCCTAGTACCTGATGTAAGAAGGACCTCTCATGTAGGTTCTGGATTTGGGACGAGGGAAAACAGGAGATTTCTATATACTGGAAAGGTTAATCTCCATGCAGGAAGAAATAAAATTGCACTGCTCAGTGTTGCAGTTGGACTGCCGGTAAGTTTTCCTTTTTTAACTTTTAACATGCTTGAAGTGCTCCATGACATTTTGATTTCTTTTATTAAAAATATTGTAATCACTCCATTGATTTAGTTTCACATGCCCTATTTTTGAGTTGGCACATACTAGGTTGTTTGGTTTGGTGATAATTAAAAATTTCTGTGTTTCCGAAGAATATTGGAGGACATTTTGAAACTTGGAAAACTGGAGTGTCAGGGCCAGTTGTTCTGCATGGTCTTGACCAGGGAAAATGGGATTTGTCATGGCAAAAGTGGACATACCAGGTTGGGCTTAAAGGAGAGGCCATGAATCTCAACTCTCCAGAAAGCATTTCTTCTGTCAACTGGATGGATGCTTCTTTGATTGAACTAAAGCCTCAACCTCTAACATGGCACAAGGTATGAGAATGTAAAACACGAGAGAAAAATGCAAACTTAATTATCAAGACAAGATATTATACCGTTGAACTTTTTTTGGTGTAAAATTAGATAAAATTTTGCAGGCCGAGTTCGATGCGCCTGAAGGAGATGAACCACTGGCATTGGATTTGAAATCTATGGGAAAAGGTCAAGTATGGATAAATGGTCAGAGTATTGGAAGATATTGGACTGCATATGCTGTTGGTGATTGCAATGGATGCAATTATGCAGAAGCTTTCCGCCCTCCCAAGTGCCAGCTAGGTTGTGGTGAACCAACACAACGATGGTAACCCCTCATGTTTTCGTACTTTGACTTTCTTTTTTCTTTTTTATGATTCTAAAAGAAGAATTGTAAAAATAAAAATAAAAAATGAAAGTGTACTGATTATATTCCTTGGATCTAAATCGATAAATTTCAGGTATCATGTTCCTAAATCATGGTTAAAACCAACACAAAATTCGTTGGTACTTTTTGAAGAACTGGGGGGTGATCCCACTAAAATTGCAATTGTAAAAAGATCAGTCGCCTGTGTCTGTGCTGATGTCAATGAGTTTCATCCATACATTAAAAACTGGCAAATTGAGAGATATGGTAAATCCGAGGATTTTCACAAACCAAAAGTTCACCTTCGTTGTGGTGCTGGTCAATTCATTACTTCCATCAAGTTTGCAAGCTTCGGAACTCCAACAGGAACTTGTGGGAGCTTTCAGCAAGGAACTTGCCATGCTTCCACCTCTTACACCGTTTTGGAGAAGGTATTAACAGTTCATATTTAATAAACTAAACTGTCCTTCGCGTTTTAACCATCTATTTGTAACAAATTTTATCATCATCTGATTACCTTTATAATCCTCTCCCTCAGATGTGCATAGGAAAGCAGAGATGTGCAGTGCCAGTATCAGACACCATCTTTGGACAAGATCCATGTCCAAATGTGTTAAAAAGGTTATCAGTTGAGGCCATCTGTGCTCCTATGACTACTGCAAGGGGTTAATGTGCATGTAGTGACTAGCTAACTGTATCAACACCAGCTGAAAAACACAAATAAAAGGAAACAAAAAGGTACAGCAAAGATTAGTGTAATGTTTCTTAGAGGCAGAGTTTGTTCAAGAGCCTGTGTAAATCAGTTATTTGAGTAGATAATTCATAGATCCAGGGGGTTCTTAATTGTGAGCATCCTGATCGACCTTGGTCTCTGGCCTTTAAAGTGGAAATCAGAACCGGGAATAGTGTAGCAATTCGAGTGATCTGTTAGTCGGTTTGTATTTTTATAGGGGAAACAGCAAACCCCGATGAGTTCATGTTAGGTGTGGATCCTAGTATGACCATTTGTTTGATTTATTTCTACTACATGATAGTTAAAATGAACTGTCCACATTGTTCTTGTTAAGATTTCTTCTCTAATGATACTTAATCATGCATATCAATTTTATTTATCCAGGACAATTATACGGATTCAAGTAAAGGGGAAGGGGGAAGTGATAATTAAACTAGCAAACTCTTTCTAGCATAAGGAATCAATGTTTGACATAGTAGTTGCATAATTGGATATTCATCTTTCCAGAGAAAGCTTTAATCAAAGTAGGTTTTTCCATCTTGAATATGGACTGCCCGGAAGTAACACATGGCTTCCCGGTACATTCCAGTTCACTATTGAACCGGCTGATCTGTCAAATGAATGAAATCGAAATGTCAATGTAAATTGTAAAAGTACCAGGCTTTTGACAAATTAGGAAACAATATGAACTGAAATTTTAAGCTTTTATAAATCCTTTGTTAAGTTTAAGAGCTTGAAAAAGACATATAAAGGAAATAGTATGTAAAGGAAACATTATGAGAATAGTAGCAAACATAAAACGAGACCGCTATATCCCAAAGACGGAAGACATTATATGGCAGATGTAGAGCCGCTAGAGTGTATAAGAATAGTAGCAAGCATAAAACGAGACTTCTATATCCCACAGACGGAAGACATTAGGTGGCAGATGTAGAGCCACTAGAGTGTTTGGCGATAGTCTGTTGCAGCTCTTCTTTACTCGATCCCACAACCTTGTCCACAATCTTCCCTTCTTTCAAGAACATGAAAGTTGGCATAGCTTCAACAGCCCAATCCGCAGCGACTGACTGCATCAAGCAATCAACTGCAAGTTATAGTACAGTTTACAACCATAAATGACGGTGACTAGAAGAGTATGTGTGGCTTCTGTGAAAAAAAAACTAGATTGGCAAGCCTACTATATAAGATGCTTAATTCAGGATTCTACAAATTGAAGGTGAAATGCTACTAGTTATGGTGATTGGTGTACTGGGAGGCAAAAAGTTATTCATCCATTCTAGTCTGTTTCTTTCTTACCTGCAATTCATCCACATCCACCTTAAGGAAAGTAACAGAAGGTAGTTTCTTAGCCAACTCCGCCAGGAATGGGGCCATAATACGGCATGGACCACACCAGGAAGCAGTGAAGTCAACAACTATCTGTACATAAATACGTGAAAATGAAAATTTATACAAAATCGGCAGTACCACTATATAATATAACACTGGAATAAAGGGTCCGTGACTAAACAAGATAAGAAAAATAAACAAAGATACAATTCTAATACTACAAATTATATTTGTAACTTGATTGCTTCCTTTAAAATATTCTAATTCTACAAAATATATGAACGACAAAATAAACAAAATATAGTTATCATGACTTAATTTATTTTGAAATCTTTTGTTCTACAACTACTAGTCATCAAGTTGCTATCATGTCCCTGAATCCTAATAGTCTGATAGATACATTAGCATTAGCATGATACACAAACACTAACACAACAACCATATAACGTACCGCATAATACATTGAGATAATTAGTCATCACCTAAAAATTTCTTTTAAAATGAAGAAGATTTAAGCGCAATTTCCCAAATTATAAATTCTTATTAACCTACCAAGTGAATTATACCAATCTCTTTGTATCGATTAGTTTTTCTTTACGGGATAAACAACAACACAGGGAAACTAACTAATTAACACTATTATAAAAAAGTGATCAAAAGATCCACCTGATCCACATCATAAGTACATCAAAACACTAATCAAGAAATAAACAAATAAATTTTACCATTTTTTTGAGGATCAAGTATCTATAGGCATTTTAAAACATAATCACACACATAAAAACAATTAACAAAAGGATATTAAACATTGTTGAAATAAATAAAAAAGAAAAGAGAAATAATAAATAAAAAAGGGTACCAGTTTGTTGGAGGTATTTCCCTTTTGGAGCTGCTCTTCCCAAGCTTCAATTGTGTGGCAACTTATTAATTGTCCCCCTTCCCCTCCTCCGGCCATTCTGCTCAATGTGACTAATGTGCTCTGTTATGGTATGTCTACGTAGTATGTTATACTTGTGAGTTCAATTTTAATTGCAAATTATATATTATTATTTATTAGTTAAATTTTTATAAATATCAAGTTTTTTTTTAGGTCTTGCAGACCAATTATGTTCCGCAACTAAAATCTTGTATTAGAAATTGCAAAACGTAATATTATTTTACGGATTATATTCTATTAAATTTATTATTTTATTCAAAATCTTGAATATAATGCATGTACATGTTTAGTTTGCAGAATATTTGTTCAAATTACAGAATTTACACATTATATTTATTAAATTCAAATGATATTCAACGATTTTAATGTATTAGTGATATTCGTTAAATATACTTCACAAAATGATATATTTCATAGTGCTTTGATCTGGTCTTCGTAGAACTTCTCTCTATTATTTATAATTTTATAAATATAAAATTAAATATAATAGTAGATCAAAAATATTTTATAATGATATTTTCTCATAATTTTCAAATAAAATATTTATTTATTATCAATCAAAGTTTAACTTGAAAATTTTATAAAACGTTAGTTTTTAGGAAATGGAAGTAGTTTCTTTTAATCATAACACCACATGTTATCATTATACTCCTGTAAAAAGTAAACACACTTATTTAGCAGCAAAAAAAAAAATAAAAAATAAAAATAAACACACTTGACAAACATTTATTGAAAAGATTGAAGAAGCAAGAGTACCTTATAAATATAATAAAAAATGGTATAATATTTGATATATCAATTCTAACAATTTATGTACCACATTTAGTCATTTACCCATTTGTGGTGGTTTTTTGTAACTCCAGACAACAAGCTTAACTTCACGAAAGGATACATTAGACTATAATAAATAAACCTTGTCAACAAAAAAGTATTAGCTCAAATTCACCCAAGTCAACAACAATATTGCATTTAAAAATAAAAGTAAAATTAACTACACTTCTGCTTTAAACAAGTATAAGGTCTTGGGGAGATTATAGGTGTATTAAATCTCTGAAACAGTAGGTGCCAAGGAGAAACCATCCTACAAGAAGGAAGGTGAAGAAGGCCCCAAATGTAAGAAATGAAACTCCCCCAAAATATAGTGCTGCACCAAACACAACAAAGAACGGTACTAAAGATCGGGCTAAGGCACCTTTGTTTACCCACTGTCCTTTGAGGAAGATCATAGCTGCCAGGTTCACCACATTCCATCCACCATTCCGAAACCTCAACCTGTTTAGATTGTTGGCCACAAAGGAGTGGCAATTACAAGTTAGTATGTTGTAAGATAGGTGTTGATATTCCTGTGTACCCTTTTTCAAGGCATTGTCCCATGTCATTGTCAAGGCATCTGTTCCGCCTTCATCCTGCTTGTATTCTTTGCCATGAGCTTTTGGAGAGACATAGCACTGTTGTCAAGGAAATAAACAGAAAAAAACCCAAGGTTAAACCATGCCATGACTCATGAGCATAGTAACAAATGCCACTAATGGTTTTAGAAGTCGACACATAAACAGGAAACAAACATTAAGACACGGCAGTAGGCTATATGTATATTTTAAGGAATTGTCATAGAATCCAGAAAACAATTTAATGCTTAGTAAATCATATGACCATTTCCCACCACTTATTTTGTAAGTAGGGGAGAATGAATCAAGTTTACAGGTTACAACATCAGGCCAAGAACAACGCCAACTTTGTAAACAATGAATATAAACGATATAAAGAATTATGGCAAAACAAAAAGGATTGTATACAAACTCTAATCATTATACAGATACTCGTAAAAATCATCTTAAGTACTCAAATGCCATTTGAATTTTTTAGCATTTAAAACTAAATTTAAAATCAGAGGATCCCCCCCCCCATCTCCCAAAAAGAGTCATCATGGTCATGAGCATAGTCGCAATAAGTACTGACATTTCTAAAACTCACCTACTAACTGTATCACTATCACCAAAGCAAGATAGAGGAAAGAGGGCAACAACAGACTAATTAAGGCATTTCACAAGGAAAAAATGTTGCACTTCAATTTTTTCTCTTTATCATACAGCATAAAAGCAGTGCAGATTCTATAAGTAAAATCTGTAGGAAGAAATAAATTATGGAGATGAACTAAATTGTACCTTTCCTTCATCTATGCGGATGTAGCGAGCTACAGCTCCAAAAGTAAAGTTGTCCACACAAACAAAATTCGGTCCAGCAAAATCCAAGATTACACCATCCTCTCTGCACAACCCCATGTGTCCGATGAATGGAATGAACCATGATAAGACAGGAATGGGTGTCCACACAATACAGCACGGAAACCGTGATCTTTCGGGATCAATTTGCAAAGGTTGCAGGGAAGTGTATTCCATCATCAGCCCGTGCTCAGGGTCTTCAATTTGTTCCATTAACTCTGCAAATCATAACCCCGAATGCTAATTTAATAATCTTAGTTTCAAGTCACATACAACTTCATTTTCTATTCACGTAAATACAAAATCCAATTAAGCCCAACTAACAATGCCTTATGATGCACGAGAGTTGGTTATTTAATATGGTATCAAATCTGTCATGACACAACATCCAATTAAGCCCAACTAATAATGTCAATACAGAGTCGATTATTTAACATGGTATCAAATCTCTCAGGACACAACATCCAATTAAGCCCAACTAACAATGCCTTATGAGGGTACGAGAGTCGGTTATTTAATATGGTATCAAATCTCTCATGACACAACATCCAATTAAGCCCAACTAACAATGCCTTGTGACGGTACGAGAGTCGGTTATTTAAAATGGTATCAGATCTTTCCTTCTGACTCCATCGGTTCGGTCTCGGAATTAAGCCTTTCAATAGTGGCTAACTTCACTTCTACTAATACATACAAGTCCAATTTGAAACAGGAAAATTTGTAGAAATTAAGATCTGAAGTGAATGATACAGTTACATAGCTAAATAAATAGAAGCATAATATACAACAATTATACAAACAGGAAAGTAGAAATGGGGATTTGAGTGTTACCTACGATGATCAGAAACTGGCCGGAATTTGAACAAGTATTACAGGGCTATCCAGTGCTATGTATTCTCCGTTTGCAAATTTCAACTCTCGCCCCTTTTATTCTTCTCCACCTTTTCGTTGATTTTTAATGTAACTTCAAGTATGTCAACCAAGTTATTTTCAAATTTCTTTTTCAGGATTTTTTTTTGGGTTTTTTTAAAACTATCCAAATTGCAGATTTTTTTTTTAAAAATACGGTGTAAATATTTTAAATCTCATATACAACATCTAATTTTTATCGTATTTTTGAAAATATGGGTATTTTTGATAAATTCTCTTTCTTTTTGTCGGAGCTATTTTAGAAATATTTTATTCGTAATCCTTAATGTAAAACTAATATTTCATTTAGAAATGCGTGAAAAAGGATTTTGAATAACATAAATATCATCCGTATACTATGACCATCATTACCCGTCTACCCGGTCCAATGTCAAATTAGAATTTCATCATTACCCGTCTACCCGGTTCAATGTCAAATTAGAATTTAGAATTGCCTGTTACAACTTAGAGGATCTCCAATCATGTTAGCTAAAATGGTTAGCCAAATCATGGTTATGTAAAATTTTATTGAACCTGTAACGCCATGTACTTCCAGTGGTATTAGCTATAATCATTAGCTATATTCAAAAATATTGTTTTATTCCTATTTTTCACATTTATATGTATATATATAAACTTTAAATAATTAAATGAATTTAGTTAATACTTAATTCAATACATGAATAAAATATATAATTGTAAGTTAATAATTATTACAACTGAAAATATAATAACATATAAATATAACAAAAATATTTTTAATAAAAAGTTACTAATATATATTATATTATATATATATTGTTTGTTAAAAATAATTAATAAATTTTGTTAATAAGAGAACAATATTTTCACACTTAATATTATATAAATTAAAAATATTATATATAAAATAATAATTTTAATATTTATGTATTAAATATTATATAAATATATGCATGTTTTAATGTGTATGTGTACGTAGTAATGTGTAGATTTAGGTTTAAATATGACGTAGAAGATATAGCTAACACCTATAGATTCAACAAATATAGAAGACGAGATGAAGAATATCTAAATTTTTTGTTAACAGGTGATGTGTTTTTTTACCTAATATCTTTATGTAAGTGCCACGTAAGATTTGAGCTAACAGGAGGTCATGGTTGGAGATGCTCTTACACAAGATAACCATTGCACATTAATCTCAATTTCCATGTCATTCATACTTATTAAGAGCAAATCCAACAATGTTCTAATAAATGTCTTATAAATATAATAAAATATTATGTAATAGTGATTTAAGACAAATTTGTTGTACATCAACTCCAACAATATGTCTTATATTTGTGTATTATTACTAAAGTAATAATAATATATTTGAATTATAATGACGTGGGAAAGTAAATGACGAGAGGAGAGAGATGTGTAAAAAGGGAGATAAATAATTTTTTAATTAAAATAAATGAGATAGGACATACTTAGTGGTGCCTTAAAAATGAGGCGAATGATGAATGTCTTTTAAGGCATCACTAGGATATTGTTAGGGCACTCTTTTGTCCAAAGTGCCTCAAATTTTAATTTAGGACAAGTTTTTAGGACATTCTTGGAATTATTCTAACCTCCCCGATTAACTCACTAATTCCCTAAATTTAACATTATCCACTAAAAAAACATGACTGCAATGATCTGGTTTTTTACAACGAGCCTTCTATTGATATGCCTATTCAACACTTTGCACCACCTGTCCACCTCCTAGCTATAATGCACCAGAACAGGTACCCCTGCGGCCTGCAGAGCTCATTCGACACTCGGGAAGCTGCTGCTGATGGCCAAGATAAGAACGATAAGAACGAGAACAACATCAAACAGCAGGCGCATTAGACAATTACCTCCTACAGATGCTACAGTTACACTTCTGGTTACTATCACCATGCCATCATTAAAAGACTGAAGGTCATTCTATTTTAATTTGGTTACTCCACTGTAGCAAACCCTTTTCTTTTTTTGCATAGTATATAGGTGACATCCATGTGGCTGTGACATGCTAGTTACTGTATTGTACTTGGTTATTCATGTCTAAAATGCAGTTCAACACTAGGTACTTCATTGAACTTGGGAAACATGAAAGTCTACTGCATTCTCCTCCCCATCCCCCAAAGTTGGACCTGATGTTCCGCTTTTGGCATCATCATAGGTCAGTCTCTAGCGAACTTGAAAATTCCAGGATATTTTTCTAGTTCCATATAACATTGCTAAGTTTTAGGATGTTTCTGGCTCTATGTAGCATTGATAAGTTTTGAGGAGCTGGAGTTCCAGCACCACGTAGCATTTTAATTGAATTATACGATAATACAAGTTATGTGATTACGTGATTTGGAAAACGTATGCCTCTTATCCGAAATTGGAGCAATATCTGCTTACCAGCCTTGGAAATGGACTGCTGGCAATCATGAAATTGACTTTGCCCCTGAAATCGTAAAGCCACAATCAAACTAACTAAAGTCTTTTGAAGTTACTACTTGCTAGTTATCATATGATTTGTTCAGTTTATGTAAATTTGTACATCGTGTTTTTCCAGGGGAAAAATGAACTTTTTAAACCATACAAGCACCAATATCATGTACCATTCAGAGCATCAGGCAGTACATCCCCTCTTTGGTATTCGATTAAACGTGCATCAGCATGCCCTTGTCCTTTTTTCTTACGCAGCCTATGGTAAGCGGGTCTTGATATTTCTTACTGAAATTTCATAATTAAAATGACTAACTGGAACATATAATGATCTTGTTTGACAACTATCCATGCTTGTTCCAGGTAAATGCGATCCACGTTACAACTGGCTTGAACAAGAATTTAAGAAAATTAACAGGGCAGAGACTCCATGTTTAATTGCTCTTCTCTACTCTCCTTTATAAAACAGTAATAACTACCATTACATGGAAGGAGAGAGCATGAGGGTGATGTTTAAGACCTGGTTTGTTCAAAACAAAGTTGATTCTGTTTTTGCTGGTCATGTTCATTCCTATGAGCGTTAGGTAATTATTCTTTCCACTATAAACTATCAATCTTTATAACCGTTAAGCTACACTCAATCCTATATCTGCTTGTATGGTAAATGACTAACATGATCACCTCTCCTCTGCTTGCTATGTTGGATAATGACTTTGGAAGAGAAGCTTATTAGATATGCTTGGCCAACGAGTAAATTTAATATGCTTATCTCCTATTGCTATATAATAGAATTTGGTACCTTGCAGAAATGTATAGCTCTAGTTCTCGCATGGTTTAGCAACCACTAAATCAGTTGTCCAGATATGTAATCTACAGATATTAAATATGTATTTGCTCATTTCAATAGTTTTTGTTAAAAGTTGATTTGTCTTGGAGATTACAAGTTGATTTGTACAGGAGTTCACACAAAAAATGGTACCAACAAAATAAGGGTTATAATGATCATAAAATTTATTACTTTGTGCCTTAATATTGCAATTTCTTATTAGTTTCCATGCTTACAAGTTACAACTCAGAACTTAAATATAGGGTACTGCTGCCGCGGCCTAACAAAATTTGTTAATAGACATAGCTTTAGCCTCTGGGCATTTCTATATATGTATCACTTAACATGCTAGAAGTTGTTGGAACTGACCATCAGTGGCTCAACGAGGAAGGACTTCTCATGATCTGGTAAACAATTCTTCTGCAATCTTGCTCTTAATGGTCCTGTTTCTGACTTTAATTTGTTCTCCTTATTCTTACCCCATACAACCAGGTAGAGCCCCAGTATGATTGATACGGCTCCAACGATGCTGCAGAAATGTGCAAAAACAGATTATGCTTTTAAAATTCTTGACTGTAATAATTTTAGGGAAGATAATATGGAAGACTAGGTGAATGACCCAAGTTAGGGGTCTTTGGTTAACTATTAACTAATTCACAATATGCTTTATTTATAATGAGAAATAATAAAGTGTACTACCCAGGTAAGTTAAACCCTTATGTTGTTTAAACACACCTTCCCAAAGAGAATGCCTCCCTCAAAAAGACAGAAGCCATGACTGCTGCAACCAGAGTCTGAAGAGGCAGATATGCTGCAACAAGCATTGGACCTCCCCTTTCAACAACCCATATTTGTACTGCCAAGGCAAGCCCCGAAGCAACTACTCCCTAAAAGGACCGATCAATTTTAATCAATCCTTATACTTCACATGTATGGCTTAAAGAAATTATTACAAATTTGACAAAAAACATGTATAGTTAAAAGGCTCATACTGCATAAAGAACACACAGGAGTTCGCTTTGAGAGTGAATTTTCCAGGCTTGGATCTCTCTCTCAGTACATGCTGCAATTGCTAAAAACTGCATAAGACCTGACAAAAAGGTATAACAAGCTATGGAAAGCCGAGCTGGATAATTCTTTACCACAGGAGCTTGTAATACAATCCAACTAGCCCAACACACACAGTGAACTATAAGAGATACACAACCTAATGTCCAGTTCTTCACTTCAGAATCATCCTGCAATATCATCGACTCAGGCTGCAGAGAAACTGAATCTGGGCTATATATGATTGGTCCCCGATAAAGGGTTATGATCAAAGCCCCAGCAACACAAGCGAAAGTTCCAAACACCTTAGCCAAACCATCATTTCTTCTCAAATTCACTTCTTCAATCCTGCAACAATCCTAGAAATGCTAAAGTAAAATTAACTAATAGTCCTGCTGAATAATATTACTAGATTACCTGAAAATCGCGGCCAAAGCAAATGTAATAGCAGGGACAGAATTTTCAATAGTTGAAGCAAATACAGGGGATGTATTCTCCAAACCAATAAAGTAGGATCCATTGTTTAATACAATTCTGTCATCATAACATATGATCAATAATTTCCCTATACAATAATTTGCTGCACAACAACAAAATTTTCACATAATCTTTGACCCTTTTCGAAATAAATCATACCCAACAAGTCCAAGAAAGAAAAATTGCAGAACAAAAGATGCATTCAGTGCTGGCCTATCTTTCCTGTTTCATCAAAGAAAAATACTAATACTTCAGTCTGTGTGTGTGTTTGTATCAAGATAGTAAGTACTAGAGTAAAGAGGGTTACTTTTCGAGAAAATAAGCAAATGGGGAGAGAAGAAGCAATCCAATAGTGATTCTATAAATGAGAAAAACAAGTTTGCTAATGCCAACATTGAGTGCAATTCTGAGAATGATGTGATTTCCAGCATACCCAATTTGAAATATAATCATGGCTATGTGCAGCTGCACACGTTCTGGCACTGATGAAAACATTGCTTACAGCCACCGGAGAAGACAAAGATTTGTTAGTTTAAGTTCAGGAAGTCAATTTGATTTTGATCAGAGAGTTTGGATCTAAGTTATGTGGAGTGAGACTGTGAGAGTGATTGCTCACAAATTTGATTCATCCTCAATTATTATTTTTCATCAGCTGGCAAAGTCCACTGCAAAATACAAACTCTAAAAACAAAATACTAGGAGTTATTTATCAATACATCACCTAAAAATCTGGATGCACAAGATACTTGTCAGATATATCAACCAAAACATTTTTTTTTTAAAAAAAAACTTGAAAGCAGTATTTTGAGTCTACTTAAAATTGTGATTATATTAAAATAATCATAATGCTTTGAGCTAAAAACTTAAACAATAAAAGAGTTTTTTTAATGTACAAATAATAGTAGAGTAATGAATTGATATTTCAGGTGTCTGGTAAATAACAAAGTACCAGAAAGTGAAGCACTGGTTCGATATTGCTTCCCTGGTGCAGTCTAACAGGAGAATGAAACAGAGATAATAGGCAGAAAACCTTAAGGGAGACAACGAATCAAAAGCATAAAATTTGAAATTCGAAGATGTCCTAGTATTTGTGGCTTGCACATTCACTACAGCAAGCGAACTACTTAGGTTCAGGTTAACTATTTCCATAACCTGCTTTGCAAACCTGATTTGTAAATGAAGAGCTGTTGTTTATTAAACTACTGGCAGCTGTAGTATATTACTTAGGGTCTGTTTGGCCGCAACATATAAGTCACTTATTAACTTATAAGTGCGTAAGTATTTATAGAGGAGTGTTTGTGTACCTAACTTATAAGTCGGATAATCAATTTATAAGCCGATAAGTTGAATGTTGGTAACGACGTATTTTTTCTCAACTTATTTTGATTTTTTGCATTTTTATTAACTTTAATTTTAAAAAATATATTTTTAAATGTTAATCTAATCTAAAATTCATGAAATAATATGATTATAGTTAAAAATTATTTATTTTGATTTATTTAAATACAAAAAAATCTGACTTATAAGTGAAATTATCCAAACACTTATATAACTTATAAGTATTTATTTACTTATCACTTATAAGTTACTTATTTATTTTAAGTCATAATTTACTTATTTTAATATTTCCCAAAAGTGCGTTAGTACATTGCGTAGGTGCAGCTTATTCTCCCAAAACTCATGGCCTGCAGGTTTTTGACGCGTGCAACAAGGTGAAACCTCCCATCCACATCTACCATATATGATTAATGAAGCACGAGTATGCCTGGTTATATCTCCAGGAGGATGTATATTGGCATCCAATACCTTCCTTCTCAAATGATGGGGTACTAATTACTGACCTTATTCTTGTTACTTCTAGTAGTGTCGACCGCTTTGCTCAGACTTAGCACCGTATAGTCGGGTGCCTTATTGTTGTGCTGGGGCCAATAATATGTCTCCCAACAACTGGATTCTATGAAAAGGGATGCCTGGAGTATCATATGGGGCATCTCTGAAAAGACTGAAGTAGATACTGGTAACTAAGAACAAGCTTGCCAATTTTAACCTTTCATGTTCTTCCTCCTGAGGTACAAAATAAGCTTTCGGACAGGTAAACTTTTATGCAAAATTTTAAATTTAACGACGGAGAGAAGCTTGAAGTAAACATAAACTCAGAGCATTTTGATATTAAAGTGTTTGGATTAAAATTAGAAATATAAACATAGACAAGGGTACGTTTATTTGAAGTAAATAATGATGCATTTCATTATATAAAAATGCTTCCCCTTTTATAGAATAGCAACTATGTCTATGTGTTGGTAATGAATGAAAAGAATGCATTTGTGTTACCTTTTGTGGTGAAAGTGATTTGCACTCAGCACTTGCTAGATTCTAAATACTCTTGTCTTAATCAGAGATACTGTTTATGATCAGTTTACGACAGAGATTCCTTCTTCTCCATTTCTGCCAATCTAACTTTTTCTTATCTTTACTGTCGGTGAGAAGCATTATATTATGAATAACTATATTAATTAACATTTTATTTGTGATTGAACCTGCAAGTTAAGTTAGCACCCTAATTTAGATGTGAACATTTGACATTATTTTTAGTGCCGCCTAATTTAACACCCATTAGCATCACTAACAATAGTGTTGTCATGCACGTCTCTTGACACTCCTTGTTGGATATAGCTGATCTCATAACTTCAAATTTCCAATAATTGTACCAAATTCCTTGCTCGTGTTTTTTTTGTTAATTATACACACTCCTCATCTTAATTTTAACAAAATTTGGGCTGTAGATATCCTGTAAAGGGAGCTAGTGAGGGATATTATTGCTAGGGAAGGTGTTTGTACGAACAAACATGCATGGAGAATATGTACTCCTGTTCACGGGCTGGGTTTGAGTCCTTCATTGATGGCAAAGAGAAAAACCCTAGTCCCTAGATCCAAAGGGACCACAACTGCCAGTAAATGTACCATCGCATATCAGACTTTTCTAATCCTAGCTAGGGTTCATGCAGATCAGTGATTGCCCAGTTAATAGTACTACTTTGGACTCATCCTATTATCGCTAGGCTTTAATAACATAGCCCCGGCCTCCTCATATATAGTTATAGTCTCATACGGTGTCTATTCATTTCAGATTTTAAAGGATTGTTAATAATCTACGGATTTTAAAAAAATTTCGTTGATTTCAATTTTTCGTGGATTTTGATGGTGTTGATCCAAAATCTTGTAGAGTCTTGCAGATTTTGTGGAGTTTTTTAGAAATCCATCAAAATCTCATGTATTTTGAAGAGATTTCAAGATATTAAAAATGTACTAGCAAATTCATCAAAATCCACAACTTTTTTAAATAAAAGAAAATACATGGAGTTTTGAATACCATCAGATTTTGATGGATTTTTTAAAATCCAAATTGAATACCACCAAATTTTGATTGACTTTTTAAAATCTAAATTGAATACACTCAGATTTTAAAAGACTTTTTTCCAATCCTTGTTGAATACCTTCAGATTTTAAAGGATTATTTAAAATCCAAATTGAATGCCCTATGATTTCTAAAATCCATTAAAAATCTTTCAAAATCCCAATTGAATACACCCCCTAAGTGGATAACACTCCCAAATTATCCATTTTGTTGTTCAACTTCCCAAATAAGCCCACAAAACATGGGGCACCAGCACCACATGAGGGGATTTTAAATAGTGAAAGTGTCAAAATACTAAATCTAATTAATAAACGGGGTTTGCAGTCTTAAAAATAAGCTTATGTTCTAAAAGAATATAGGATGAACGAGGATCGAACCTAATATTATGGAGTATCCAACCATCACTACACCAAAAACTGAATCATACAACACCGCTTACACAATGGTTGATCAAAAACCTGTTGTCCCAAATCATCTGACAACGGTGAATGATTCATTGACTGAAAAGCATTGTGCGACTTCCCTTCACATAATGGTGATTCAACTTTTTCCAAAGTGTTGTCTACATTGTACAAGTGTGCTCCAATGAGACAATGGTTATAGTTCAGCTTATTGCGTGACTTCTCTTACACAAGTTGTTTTTAGGTCATAATAAACCATTGTGCTCACTTTGCATTTAGACAACTAATCGTCATGACTGTTGTGCAAGTTAGACAACGGTGGCTCAGAACACATGTGTTCATGTATTTTAGACAATGGTGCTGAAAAAGCATTTTTAGAAGCAAAACATGTAGACAATTGTTTATCACCTCTGTTGATTAAATGAGTGTCACACAACAGTGTTTACCTGTTGTCTGAATAACCTCCATTATAATATAGGTGATAACAGTTTTCTTGTAAAACCATTATCTGATTACCTGAGAGTTTTTTTAAAAAAATCCTTCACATAGATACTTCAGACAAAGATTCTGAATTATTAATTCTAGAAAAATTAATTCATGACAAGTCTGACAACGGTTTCCGCTAATAAACGGTGTATGCATTCTATCGCACAACAGAGCTCACCAAAACCGTTGTCTGAATTTATGTCTCAATTTAAACTAATTACGTTTCTTTTTGAATTATTTTTACTGTAAATTTTATTTATATAAAACTAAAAAAAGTCACATTTTCTTTATCGTTGGATTATGAATAGACTATTCTGTGCCGTTGATTTACAAAAAATTAAAATTTTCGTTTCCCCCTCTATTTTATTTGGATTCCCGCCTGAATTTTTTAAAAAAATTTGAAATTTTTTTGAAGGTGATTTAGGTTTGGAAGAATGATTTTCTAAAATATAAGACTATAGTTTTAAAATTAAACCATTGTACGAAAGTTTACAAACAAGCCTTTTTTAGGAAACCATTGTGTCATGACATCAATCTTTTTGACAAAATATAAGACAACGGTTTGGGCGAAAATCCATTGCAGGAACCTGTACAAACAAGTCTTTTTCGTTCAAACCATTGTCTATTGACATCAAATTTCTTGACAATCCCAAAGACTTGAATGGGACTTGAATCGTTACTGTACACTTTCAAAATGTGCTACAAGAAAAGTGATTGACATGTAAACACTCATATTATCAAACACATGTTTAAATATCACTAAGGTTATACGAAATAAATAACTTATATTTTTCATTATAATATGTTGTATCGTAATCATATACATACGTAGATCCCGTCATTACTTTCGAAATATAGTCGATATGTGACTACTGAGAATTTTGCGTCGTAATTAAGTAAATAAAGAATATGTTATGTGATGTGATTATAATTATGTGACTAAGTGATGATTATTTGTCTTATCTGTATACTAGAGTTTAGGAGCGTGGATAAAAATGTTCCAATTTAAAGAGTCAGCTTAGAAGATAAGCTGTGGTGTCGGGCCGTCAGGTAGAACGGAACCCGTCCTAATATGGAATTAAATAATATAAAATGTGAATTATGTGTGACTGAATGAAGTGAATGAATAAGTAAATAAAGTATTTCGTCCTAAGTGACGTGTTGATTGGTAAAGATGTTGAGAAGCGTAATTGAAATGCTGAGCGTCGGGCCGTCAGGTTGAACGTGACCCGGTACGCATAAAAGAGGATAAAGATTAAAGAGGGATAAATTCTATGATTAGACCTGAGTCGTTATGTGACTGTATATGTGTGATTGCTTGACTGTATGCATGACTATGTGTTCTGTGTCAATTTTGTGAATTTTAAAGGAAATATGTGATTTAAATAAAGGTTTAATTAACCTTCGCGCATTTTTATAAAATCATTCGAGTAAGATAAAAACATGGGATTTGTTTTGTTATCTTCGTAATGGTCCTAGAGACTTTTTAAAAATGATGAGAGAATTTGATTGTTGATCTTTGCATTTTTAAATTGATTATATGTGGAAAATATATTTATTAAAGCAAGTTTGCGAAATTCATATAAAATCAACCGTTCGCTCAAATTCTTATTATGAGTAATGGATAAAAAGCTAATTTCGAGACCTACGTGTTAAAATTGTCATTTTCGATAATTCTCGACTTTCCGAGAGAGATATATTTTATATTTAAATTTTGTTGCATTTGAGTAAAAAGAGAAAGAATGTGTGAGCCAAAAAGGAATTAATGAATTACCAAATTGCCCTTGATTTTGAGTGCTATATAACCTCATTCCCTTCTTTTTCTTTCTTCTTCTTGCTCCCGTGATTTCATTTTCTCTCTTCTCTCTTTTCTCTCCTTCTCTCACTCGAACACTCTCTCTCTCGGCTCTCTTCAATCTCTCTCGGTATACCTCCCTTTTCTTTGATCAAACTCATCAATCATCCCTAAATCTTCTTGCTAAACACTTATGTGTAGGTAGAAGTGTGTGCATGTGTGTGATTAAGCTTGCATGCCGATGTGTGTGTGTTGTGTGTGCTCGGTGTGCGTGTTCACCCGAGAACCACATGGTTCTTCTTGTTGTTGATTGATGTCATCTTGTTAAGCTTGATTCTTTGCAAACAAATGATAGAAAAGATGTGCATGTTAGTTCTTTTTGTGTAATTGATGGAATCGGGGGTTTCGTGGTTGGACACCCTCGAATGAGGGCACCACCGTGAAGCCACCGCCACCGGTGATGAACTCCGGTGAACCGGTGGTGAGTTATGATGTGTAAACTGAACTCTAGACTAAATACACTCTAAATTTAGTGGTTGCATGTGGTGTTTTTCTATATAACCGAATGGGTTTTGTTTTTAAAGTGATCAAGTTGGTTTTTGACAATGAAATCAATGGTGGATAGTTGTTAATAGAAAGTTTGTGATTTATAAACTTGAGATGATGCATGCATGTTATGATTTCTTGGAGATTTGAAAAAGGGTTTTGCTTCTTTGATGAAAATCGAGTGTTTACTTGATAAAATGATTCCATTAATTGTGTTAGGAAGAAAATGAATGTGTGTAAATGATTGTTGCTTAGAAAATCAAAAAGTAAGGTTTTGCATGTGGATTTTTGCTTCGGCTTTTTGCTAATAAAGAAGAGGAATTCGGTTTTTGTGAGTTAATCTTGGTGAATACTAAGTTTATATGGTCTAAAAAGTGAATGCATGTTAGTTTTAAAGAAGATCAAGATGTGCATGCTATTGATTAGTCCTTGGGTTGTGGATCATGTTCTTGCCGAATGAAAAATGAGATAAAAGGGGTTAATTGTTGATTAAGTGAATGCATGTTGGTTGAATGAGTTAGGTGTTGCATGATTTGGTGTTTAAGTGAATGAAATGATCTAGTTAAGAACTAAAATAAGTGGGAAATGTGATGTATTGCCTTGCATGTTAAAAATCCATTCTTGTATGTTGATTTATGGAAAAACTCGAATGGGTTCTTAGGAGTAAAAAGGTGAACTTAAGTTGATTTAATGGCTAAGTGAGAGTTGGTTGCATGATAAAGATTAAGTAGTATTGTGTTCGAATTTTTGATGATTAAAAGAAGTTGATTTTGGCCCTTAATGTGTTTATGATTCGGATCTTCGATTAAAAAAGGATAAGGTTAAAGTGAATAAATGAATCTTGTAAATTCCACTAGTTGCGCATGAATATGTGAGATTGAAATTGAATATATGTGGATGTGTTTTGTATGTATGGTTTGACTTAAGGAATAAAAGAAAAAGGAAATTAAATCGTTTGTTATTAAGAGCTATAAGTGATAGCTATGGTCGTAAAAGAGTTATGTTAGTATGATTTGAGAAATAGCCAAGGTTAAGCGAATACGCTTTGATTGTTAAGTATATAAGGGTATAAAAGCTACGAGAAAGGGATGTGCTATGTGCTATGTGCTTATATGTATAAGCTATATTCGTATACTCGAGTCAAAGATATAATCGAGTTATCGTATAGAGTGATCGTTCCGGGAACGAGAGTTGAGAATCTGATTAAGATTTTGGTTTTATTGTAGATTCGGAGCGTGAGGGCATTCAGGCTAGGAAAGGAAAGCATTTACTAGGTGGCAGTAGTACAACCTTCAGGAAAGCAAATCCAGGCAAGTAACTCTGATTACTTGTGTAAATGATTATAAAGAGAATGATGTTCATACCATGTAGAGTATTGAACTGTTTAAGTATGAAACCCTTGCTTTATGAAACCCTGATATTGAATTGAAGTACCCTTGTTCTTGATAACCTGTTATTGATAAGCCTATTGATTTCACCCTTTGATAATCTGTCTTTTCTGTTCAAGTTACCTATTAAGCCATGAATTGTATTGAACCTTTTGACTATCTTTGTTAACCCTATTTACTGATATTCTGTTTCTTATGATCACCCTATTGATCCCTAAACCAATGTTAATCCTTCAAATTTAGTGCTTTGTTATCACTGATACAAAATTCTTATGAATTGTTCCTTGCGTATCCTTGAATCACTCATGGAACTTTGTTTCCTTAAAAATCTGATCTAAGAATGAGTTTCGACTTGAAAGAGTCCCAATGATTTCAAATGCTTGGTAATGATAAAACTGGATTTTTGAAAACCTACTTATTTTTTTTTCCAACTCAAGGTTTTCCAAATGAATTCCTGATGGATTGGATTGGGACGTAAGAGGCTAGTGGGACTAGTCCAGTCATGATAAGAGGCTAGCGGGGCTAGTCCAATTTAAGGCTGAAATTATGCCGATTGGTACCTTAAAGACCAGAATGAAGGTCGATACGGGCTGATCACCCGTATATAATGGAATGGAAAGATAAAGTGATCCAATCAAGGGTTCAAAGTGATTATTTAAAAAGGGAACTGAAACTTTTGTTCAGTAAATTGATTTTTGAAAATAAAAATGGTTTATATTGCTTTGAAAAGAGTTGATATGTTATTGTGGAGCTTAAAGCTTGAGAACCCTGATTCTTGAAATTGTTGATCAAATGATTGATTCTATATCTTGAAATACTGTTGCTTTCCTCTATCGAAAGATCTATTTTGATCCTATAATGATTTGTGATGAATGTCGGCTTTCGTCCTGCTTTGAGCCTTGTTTCCTTGAAAGCCCCTACTATTCTTCAGATACCTTTCCTTAACCCAAAAAGATGGAAATCTGCCACCTAGATTAATTAAAGTAGAATGCCCTAGTTTGATAAAGCATATTGTGATTTGATATTGTAGAACTGCTATTTAGTTACTTGCTGAGTTTTATACTCATTTATTTTGTCTTAATCTAACCATGGCAGTTAAGCAAGAAGATGGCCAGGCTTAGGCACACTGCTCGTAAGAGCGTACCTGGTGGTCCCTACCGTGTTGAGGGCTTCCGGTTGCCGGAGCAGGTAGTGGTAATCATGAGTGAGCTCGCGCCTAGAAAGAGGTGTATAAAGATACAATGGGTTATCTGTCGGTTCCCAGTCGGAATTGATATTATTTATTTAATAATATTTTGGGTTTGTAAGTTATATTTTGTGATTGGTAGTTGTGATCTTGTCTCATACTTTATCCTGTTGATCCTGTTAGTAGTTAATCGGGGTTTATGCATATTTACTTATTAGATTAGAGGTGTGTGAGTCCTCATTTTCTAACCCCGAGATTGAGGGCGTCACACGATAACTATATATATGAAAGATTCGGGACTTGTTAAGTTTATAATATTACATAGAGACACCGTATGAGTAAAGAAAAGTGAAACGAGTCATTTAATGTCGGTCCAGTTGAATATTTCATTTTTTCTTAATTTAGTTCGATACAGGGGTTTAAAATTTAGAAGAATGATTTTCTAAAATATAAGACAACAGTTTTAAAATTAAACCATTGTATGAAAGTGTACAAACAAGCCTTTTTTAGGAAACCATTGTGTCATGACATCAACCTTTTTGACAAAATATAAGACAATGGTTTGGGCGAAAATCCATTGTAAGAACCTGTACAAACAAGTGTTTTTCGTTCAAACCATTGTCTATTGACATCAAATTTCTTGACAATCCCAAAGAATTGAATGGGACTTGAATCGTTATCGTACGCTTTCAAAATGATCTACAAGAGAAGTGATTGGCATGTAAAAACTCACATTATCAAACACATGTTTAAATATCACTAATGTTATACGAAATAAATAACTTAAATTTTTTTGTTATAATATATTGTATCGTAATCATATACGTACGAAGATCCCGTCATTACTTTCAAAATATAGTCGATAACTATACATATGAAAGATTCGGGACTTGTTAAGTTTACAATATTACATAGAGACACCGTATGGGTAAAGAAAAGTGAAATGAGCCATTTAATGTCGATCCAGTTGAATATTTCATTTTTTCTTAATTTAATTCGATATAAGGGTTCAAAATTTGGAAGAATGATTTTATAAAATATAAGACAACAGTTTTAAAATTAAACCATTGTCCGAAAGTGTACAAACAAGCCTTTTTTAGAAAACCATTGTGTCATGACATCAACCTTTTTGATAAAATATAAGACAACGGTTTGGACGAAAATCCATTGTAAGAACCTGTACAAACAAGTCTTTTTCGTTCAAACCATTGTCTATTGACATCAAATTTCTTTACAATCCCAGACACTTGAATGGGACTTGAATCGTTACCGTACACTTTCAAAATGTGCTACAAGAGAAGTGATTGGCATGTAAAAACTCACATTATCAAACACATGTTTAAATATTACTAAGGTTATACGAAATAAATAACTTATATTTTTTCGTTATAATATGTTGTATCGTAATCATATAGGTACGTAGAACCCGTCATTACTTTCGAAATATAGTCGATAACTATACATATGAATGATTCGTGACTTGTTAAGTTTACAATATTACATAGAGACACCGTATGAGTAAAGAAAAGTGAAACGAGCCATTTAATGTCGATCCAGTTGAATATTTCATTTTTTCTTAATTTAATTCGATATAGGGGTTTAAAATTTGGAAGAATGATTTTCTAAAATATAAGACAACAGTTTTAAAATTAAACCATTGTATGAAAGTGTACAAACAAGCCTTTTTTAGGAAACCATTGTGTCATGATATCAACCTTTTTGATAAAATATAAGACAACGGTTTTGGCGAAAATCCATTGTAAGAACCTGTACAAACAAGTCTTTTTCGTTCAAACCATTGTCTATTGACATCAAATTTCTTGACAATCCCAAAGACTTGAATGTGACTTGAATCCTTACCGTACACTTTCAAAATGTGCTACAAGAGAAGTGATTGGCATGTAAAAACTCACATTATCAAACACATGTTTAAATATCACTAAGGTTATACGAAATAAATAACTTATAATGTGTTGTATCGTAATCATATACGTACGTAGATCCCGTCATTACTTTCGAAATATAGACGATAACTATACATATGAAAGATTCGGGACTTGTTAAGTTTACAATATTACATAAAGATACCGTAAGAGTAAAGAAAAGTGACACGAGCCATTTAATGTCGATCCATTTGAATATTTTGTTTTTTCTTAATTTATTTCGATATAGGGGTCACTACCACATAAATGGTCTTTAACAACATCCAAACAACGAGACTCGTTTCCGATTTACTAGATAAATTTTTTAAAATGATTTCTTCAAAGATTCAACCGTATGGATGTTAAGATATATCAATTTTAGCCATATAAAAAAATTATTAAAAAAATTTAAATTCATCTTGCATGTCAGGATTAGAAAATATCTAGTAAAAGTACAACTCCAGACAACGAGACTCATTCCCGATTAACTAGATAAATTTTTAAAATGATTTCTACGACGATCCAACCGTACACATGTTAAGATATATCAATTTTAGTCATAAAAAATTATAAAAGAACTTTAAATTCATTTTGCATGAAAACTTCAAATTATAAAAAAATTTCAAATTATCAAACCGTAATGTGAAATATTTACATAGATTTTTAAATATTTTTTGTAAAAAATATTTTTTCATCCCTGACCAATAATAAAAATACTTTTATTATTTTCTCTCCCCTATCCAATAATTTATCCCCCTCTAAAAATTTGGTTTCCCCCTTCATTTCTCGATCCCCTTTACTACTTCACTTTCCCCCTTTACTTTTCAATCTCAATTGAAATTGCCTCTCTCCCCTCCCTCTCGCTGCTGAACCGATGCATCACTTTATCTCTCTCTCTCTCTTCAGAACCGATGCATCTTTTTCAACTCATTCTTCTTAAATGATCTGCTCAATTTGCCATTGTTTATCTGGGCGAACTCAGTCTCTTTCAACACAAAGATGTTAGTCTCTCTCTCTCTGGGTAGGTGCTCAAATGTTATTATTCACTAAAGTTTCATAATCAAAAGTAGAGTACACTTGAGTAGATCGTTTAGTAGATGACGGAATTGATTTTGGGTTCAACTGGAGCTGGCAAGGGTAAGGGTTTGACTAGATTTTTGAAGAATGGGAGGTATGCTCAGCGTGTTGGATCTGGTTCCCCAGTTAGTTGCATATCCTTCCACCTGTATACAAATGCTGATTAGCGTACAGACTTGCAAAAATTATATAAGATTGAGTTGAGACTTGAGAATAAATTTTGTATTTTTTGACGATTTTTGTGTGAATGCTTACAGGAAGCATTGTAATTTGTTCTGACATATTTTCAACTTAAGTAGAATTTGTAAAGCTAGAAGATTACCTTATTTTTTATAAAATTATAAATTGATTAATTGTAATATGTATAGGACTGCTTGTTATTTGTATCACCGGTTGAGGAGCCTTGATCACAAGTTCACAACAAACCATGTCGTGTTAAGCAATTCTGTTCATGATAATTAAATTGCATGTGACTGTTGAAATATTTTAATATTTCATATTTTCTATGCATGACACGAATATTTGATTTTCTTCTCTATGCAGCAAGCTCTGCATATAATGTATATAGCTTCGGGTGTTTTTGCTTCAGGTTGGATTAGTAAGTAAGAAATTGTGTGATATTTCAGTTTAGAATGTCAAGCTGTGGTTGATGTCTCTATCTATGTGTTACTAATATGATTACTTTATGTATAGAGGTTTCATGCTGGATGCTTACTGGTGAAAGGCAGACTGCTATTGTGAGGTCAAAGTATGTTCATGTACTACTTAATCAAGATATGAGTTTATTAATATGATGCATCTCTCTGTGTATATAGGTATATATTTTTGTTCTAATTCTATTTCACTGGCAACGATGTTGTGATATTGCATATACTATGGTGTATTAGCCATTTGCTGGCTTTTGAATTCACCGATATATATTTTTGTGCTAATTCTAATTCACCGGTATATATTTTTGTGCTAATTCTAATTCAGTGGGAGCGATGTTGTGATATTGCATATACTATGGTGATATTGTGTCTTTGATTAAAAGAGTCTAAAACCATTTGTTTGGGCATCCAGGTGATATTTCAAGCCACCAGGTTGATTACGGTTGTTAATGTGGTCTCTCGGAGAACAATAGCAGATGCAGAGTTAAGTTGTACCTTATTTCTTGGGTAAAGCTGCCATCCAGTGCTTGAAAAAGATGCTTTATGAACAGGACGTAGAACAACTTGGTAATTTTCAATTACGTATACATGATCAGGTGTTGTTAGGTCCCAATATGTTTATAGAAGGGGGGTTGAATACAAATAATACCGTTTAATCGAATAAAATGCGGAATAAAAAGGTGAAACAAAATTCAAGTTAAATAAAACAAGTATTAAACTTGAAAGGTGTTACAACTACGGTATCGTTTACAAGGGATTAATCTCAAATCAATTATTACAAATCTAGAATAAATTCGACATGAACTTTTTCTATTTTTGCAATAAAAAAGATCAAATGCAAAAAGCGATTTGAGATTAAGTTCTAGGGATTTCGATCCGCTAGATAGTTACACAAGAACAAGAAAAGTATTTCTAGTGGATTGGTTTTAACAATAAATACTAGAAATAAATGATCTGTGTAGTTTGCAATAATTTCTCTGCAGGTTCTCTTGTTCCGTGTTTTGCTGTTGAATATTCAGTGCTGTGTTCTATTGAAAATGATCTGCTTTCTGTTGTTTAAGTAAACAAAACAATCCAATTGAATCAGCAAGACTTTCGGCAAGACAATCAAATGAACTGGCATGACAATCCATTTGAACTGGTAGGACTTTCGGCAAGACAATCCAAATGAACTAGCATGACATTCGGTATGACTATTGATTGTCATACCGATTGTCTTCCTAATATAAAAGATAGTCTTGCTGGATTAAAACAGATTTTAATCAAATAATAATTCTGAATTAATTAATCAATTAATTCAATTAATCAATAAATTAATCTTTGCAGATTTAATTTATTTTCTTAATTAAATTATATGGCTTAATTAATTAATAGAGAATTAATACCAATCTTGAGCAGCAACTATTCCTCTGAAAATCTTCTGAAAATCACTGTCAATTACGAATCAATTCCACCACTTCAATGTTGACACTCGATGTACTGTCTGGTTCATGAGTGACTAACTTCCGTGACGTTTCTTCAGGCATTGACCTTGATACTCTTGATTTTCTTCAGACTAAATCCTTGTAATTAATTGATACCCTGACGAGATCTCTGTCACTTGATTAAATCCACAATCTTGATTTATATCACTGAGGCTTGATCAATTTCTTGAGCTTCTTCCAGTGAATTAAGTCATCAAGTCTGTAGATGAACAATGTTACTTAATCTTTTGACATATGTTACTCTGTGAGATCTCTCTGACGATAGATCCACTATTTACTTATTACATTCTTATTTGAGTTGAGTTAAATCCTCGAATAAACAAATAGGCTATAACATATGTCTTTCAATCTCCCCCTGTTTGCTTGTTAGACAATAACAACAAATACCTAGAGGATAACTCAACTAACAAATAAGAAAAATATATAAACAGTAATGCAAAGTAAATAACAGAAAAGTTCTGGATTATATTTAACATTTTCCAGATTCCAAAAGAAATTTACAAGTGAATACAAGATAGATGTTCCTCTAGCCTGAACATATAACTACATTAGTCTATCTTGATTCATAAAGCTCTAATCATATTACATTATGTTTTGAGCTAATTGAATTCAGTTGTCCTCTCTTCTGACTTCACCTTCTTCTAAATCTTGAAGCAACTCCTTGTCAAAGACACGATCCTTTTCTGAAGTGAAGCTATCCGGTCTAACTGGTTGAACTCCAACTGTCTTTAGCTTATTCTTGAGTTGATTGTACCTTTTAATATTCTTTTCACAATAAGTTTGAATCAGATCAGCTGCTTGAGTTTTCAACATGGATGAATATCCAGCAGTTCTTAAGTGATGTTCCATCCAGACCAGATGCTTAGCTGAGTAGTCTTTAAGAGATTGTGAATCGAGCTGGCAGATTTGAAGACAGTCAGACTTAAAGAATCTTACCTGATGAGGATTGTTGACCACTTGAGGACTAGCCCTGCTGGCAAACTCTTTGAGCCTTTTTCGAAGAACTTCATTCAATTCTGAGCTTCTTTTTACTTTGTTGAGAAGAACCCAAATCTCTGACAAAGAACGATTCTCAAACAGATGAAGTGACACCTTGAAAGATCCTTCGCTCTGACAATATACAAATATGCTCATCTCATTTAGGGATCTGTCAAAGGCAGCTGTGATCCTTGAGACTTCAGTCTTTATAGCATTCATGTAGATGTCATTGTTTGGATTAGAGATCTCCAGCTTGTCCAGAAGATGTAGAAACTGTCTATCATTGTTTGTGCTCAGCTGAGGCATATCAAGTACTCTCCTAGCTTCATCCCATTTTTCACCAATCTTCAGTCTGACATCTCTTCTCCTTTCTTGAGCTTTAATGTCATGAAGACGTTGCTTTTGAAGAGTTTCTGTTTTTTGTATGTCTTTCCTCATGTCAATGATCTGGGAGACCTTTTTGAGTTCAGCTTCTTTTCTTTTCATCTCTGACTGCTGCTGCTGAAACTCTTTCTCAAATAGAGGATCCACTGAAGCTTCCTCTTCCCATTCTCCAAAATCACTTTCCTCCTCAGCTTCAAAGAAACCATCTTTATCTTCCAAGACTGGTTCAGTGGGAACGTCACAAATATCAAAGTCATCCTGTTCTCCACTATAGTAGATATCATCAGGATTCCCTGTGCCTCCAGCAGACGACTCTTTTTCTTTTCCCTTATCACTTCTCCCTTTCTTCTCCCCCTTAGTTGAGGAATCCTCTACAGACTTTCCCTTAGATCCTCCATGACCTCCATCACCTCCCGAGCCTGAGCCTCCACCAGACGGCCCTTCAAAGAAAGTCCTTTGTTCTTCATTGGGACAGTGAGAATTTTTGATCACGTAGTACAGGTGCTTCATCCCTTCATTCAGATGTTCCATACCCGTCTCTATCTTCAGAAATCTGGAGGAATCTAGTGAATGATTCATTTCAACCAAGTCTTCAAGAGAAGTCATTCTTGTATGTAGAGAGCAGAAGTTTGAAATGTCGTCAGCTGATAACGTTGGAGATTCCTGGATTGAGTTAAGCTTTGGTACAACAGATGTCTTCAGATCTGATATTTCAGTCCTAATAAGAGCCAGCTGATTATTGACAGAGGTGGAAGAAGAAGACCGTTCAACCACTTGTGCTTTGAATGATTTAGCTTCAGCCTGACTTTTTGCAAGTTGTTCCTTGAGATCAGCAATTTGAGCTAACAGATTGTCAGTGTTTGTGTCTGTGTGTGCGCTCATCTGAATATCTCTCCTGTTTAATTCACTCAACTCACGTACATGTGTATCTCTCAATATAATTGCTCGTGAGGAGTCTTCCTGAGGCTGATCTTCTGTACCTGCATTTAAAATCACCCTAGCCTCTTCAAGAGAGGTCAGTGGTGGTGCAATGGGAATTCGCGAGTCCCGATCCTCAGTCAAACCTATCATTTCATGTGAAATAGATGTCTGAATTGCTTCAGGGATAGATTGACCGAGTTGCCCTCCACTTTCTCCAGATAAATCTGCGAGTGGAGAATCCCGTGAGGGAGCCAGAGGCGTTGGATCTGGGAGGGGAGAAAATGACTCTATTAAAGGTGGCTGAGAGTCAGATTTTCCCTCAGAAGCATTTGACTGCTCTTCTGCCGTAACTATGGCAGGCACTGTAACCGACTCTATGTGCACTCCTCGCTCCGTGTCCTGAGTATCATCTACTGGTCTGTATGCTTCCATTGTGAGTAATGGAATTGTGCTTGACTCAGTACAGGATGCCATGGCCCTATGTCGAATTTCAATAGATTCATCATGTTGAGAGGATGTTTCTAGTAACTGTTCAGTGGCCATTTCAAAGTCCATGTCCTGTTGGGAGGACAAGGATGGGCTTTCAGATGCCTCAGTAAATGTTCTTCTTTTCTTCGGAGGAGGCAGAGCTGAGGGTTCATTCACATCCACCAACAAACTACTTCCTATTAACCTTCTAGGCAACATTTTAGACAGTGGGGGAGAGGTTGAGATAGGTTGTGACTCTGTGTTTGGCTCTATGACCTGGGATTGAAGCTGTGGTTCTACAACTTCATGGTCAGTCCTATCAACCACTGGGGGTCTTTCAACAGAAGTAGGAATAGGTTGAGTTGGAGGAACTATTACCTGTAGAGGAAGAGCATCTGATGCTTGAGCCTGGGTGGTTTTAACCACTAGAGGTTGAGCTTGCTGTTCATGACCGGGAAGATTGAAGATAGGTAAGGGAATATAAGTGGCCATGAAAGCAGATACAAGTACTGGAACTTGCATGAATTTGAAAGTTGTGTCTTGGCGGGTGTAAATCTTTTTGCTTACAGGAGGGGGTTCGGTTACTGCAGAGTTAGCAAAAAGGGCTTTATGCTCAGGTGAGAGAATATGTTCTGCTATGAGCATGAGAAAATGAGCATAGTAACACGAGACCCTACGATTTGTAGAATGATCACGTAAAGCAGTAGTGAGACATCTCAAAAGAATGGGTAAAAGTAGTTTGCCAAAATTGATCCTTTGATTGAAAACAACCGCAAGACCAATATACTGCAGAGTGGAAGTGATGTTGTGAAAATTGGATTTAGTGTAGTTGGCAAACACTTTAGAAAGTGTATCGAAGAAAATGTCCCATTCAGACACCAAATTGGATTTTGATAACTTGGTTAAATTAATTACCCCCTGATAGTGAATAGCATGGAAAAAGTTTGAAATATCACTTTCAGAGGGCAAATTACAGAAATTGTCCATAGGAAAATTTAACGCTCGATTGACGACTGTTTCATCAACCACATACTGTGTGTTTGCCACGGTGAATGAAAAAGATTTAAAATCATCGGCCACAGTAGAGGTTGTGCAAATCAGTCTTAGCAGATCAACATTTAAAATCACATTTGATTTAATAGCAGAGCTAAAAATCGAATGGTCATTTAAAAATCTAATCCACGGCTTAAATTTTTCTACATCACATTTATATGGATTAAAATAACCAACAAGATTATGCGAAACGATTTGGAAATTGAGAGCCATTTAAAAATAATAATAAGACACACACTTTCAGAATTTTAAGAATAATATTAAGAAAATTCGAATTAATTAAATTAATTTAATAATTCGAATTAAATCAATTATAATCGAAAAATTTAGAAAGAAATGTATTTCGTTAAAATTCTTAACTCACAAAAGCAGATTTGAAAAACCACAAGACACAAAACAGAAATTAAAATAAAATTACCCAAAATCAATCAAACACAAACTGATTTTTTTTTAACAAAAAATCGACAGCACTTCTGTATGTATATACGTGTATGTATATATATCACAGGAGTGATGATATGGTTTGCTGAGTAAAAACTCGAGCAGTGAGACAATGGAGGCTGGGTTTGATTAAGATCGAGTAGAGAGAGACAGAGAAAAACGAGAGAAAAATTGAAAGACTGTTGGAATTTTTAACAAAAAAAACTGATTGAATGACTTTACAAAACAAAATAACTGTTAAGTAGACAACTGGTATGACAATTCGGGATAGTCTTACCGATTGTCATACCGATAGTCATACAAGACAATTTTGAAAAAACAAAAAAAACAAAATAAATAATAATATATAACTGGTATGACAATCTGATAGTCATACCGATTGTCATACCAGTACAAAATAAAACCTAATATATCTGATATTAATTTTATTACTGGCATGACAATCAATAGTCATACCGATTGTCTTGCCAGTTATAAAATTAAACTGATTTAAAAATAAACAAGTATTAGTACTGGAATGACTTTCAGCAAGACAATTTCAATTGTCTTGCCGATTGTCATTCTAGTATAAAATAAATTAAGTATTTAAATATACTGAATAATTAACATAAAAACTGTTAAAAACACATAAAAAAACAGAATATAGAAAATATTACAATTTACAGAAAACTGAAATGAATATGGCAGAAAATATTTACATAATTAAAATAATTAAAATATTTCAGAGATAATAATATTTTCAGTCCAAAAATAGATTTTTTTTGAATTTTAACAAATAAAATTCATAGAAAAATATTTTTAGAGAAAATAAAATATTCTGAGACATTAAAATTAACAAGTTGAGTAAATAAATAAGATAAGATAATAAAAATTACATAGAAATAAGCAGGAAATTTTGGAAAATGATAAAATAAATTTGCAAATGAATTTTTCATTTATGAAAAATTCATTTGTAAATTCACTCAAGAACAGAATTCAGATATTCACAAGTTTAATCACTAAAGCTATTCAACATACCCAATTTACCAACTAATTTGGTAAATGTGGATTCATCAAGAGGTTTAATGAAAATATCTGCTATTTATTCTTCTGTTAGAACAAAAAAAAAGTGAACAGTACCATTCATGACGTGCTCTCTAATAAAATGATACCTGATGTCAATGTGCTTGGTCCTTGTATGCTGCACAGGGTTGTTGGTGATGGCTATTGCACTTGTATTGTCACATAGAATAGATATTTTGTTCAATACAGAGCCATAGTCCCGTAGCTGATTCCTAATCCACAAGATCTGAGCACAGCAGCTTCCAGCAGCAATATATTCAGCCTCAGCCATTGAATTTGAAACTGTTTGCTGTTTCTTCCTGTACCATGAGACTAGTCTGCTACCTAGGAATTGACAACTCCCTGAGGTGCTTTTCCTATCAACAACACTTCCTGCGTAATCTGAATCTGTATATCCAACAAGGTTAAAACCAGATTCTTTAGGGTACTAAATACCTAGATTTGGTGTTCTCTTAAGATATCTTAAGATTCGTTTAACAGCAACGAGATGAATATCTCTAGGATCCGCTTGGAACCTTGCACATAAGCATGTAGCATACATAATATCTGGTCTACTTGCAGTAAGATAGAGTAACGAGCCAATCATACCTCTGTAGCTTGTGACATCTACCTTAATGGAGTTTTCACATGGTCCAAGCTTGACAGCTGTATTTGACGGAGTCCTTGCTGATGCAGAATCCTCTAGATTGTACTTTTTGAGGAGTTCTTTGAGATACTTTGATTGATAAATAAAAGTTCCATCTAACCTTTGATTTACTTGTAATTCAAGAAAGAACTTCAGCTCTCCCATCATGCTCATTTCAAATTTGCTGTGCATTAACTTAGCAAATCTCTTACAGAGATTATCATTAGTAGACCCAAATATTATATCATCCACATAGACTTGGACTAATATAGTATCATTCTTATGCTTTTTAGAAAAGAGAGTTTTGTCTATGACACCTCTAATAAAGCTATTTTCAATAAAAAATTCAGAAAGAGTGTCATACCATTTTCTCGGAGACTGTTTGAGTCCATAGATAGCCTTGAACAGAAAGTAGACAAAATCCAAATGATTTGAATCTTCAAAACCAGGAGGTTGCTCTAAAATTCCTCTTCATCCAGCTTTCCATTCAGAAAGGCACTCTTGACATCCATTTGATAAACTTTAAAGTTAGAGAATGCTGCAAATGCCAGAAATATCCTGATGGCCTCTAGTCTAGCCACTGGAGCATAGGTTTCATCATAATCAATGCCTTCAGCTTGAGAATACCTTTTAGCTACCAGTCTTGCTTTGTTTCTTGTAACCACACCATCTAGTTTATTCCTGAATACCCACCTAGTGCCAACAGCTTTCTTATGTGTAGGTCTAGGTACCAGTTTCCAGACTTGTTGATGTTCAAACTGATTGAGTTCATCTTGCATAGCAATCACCCAATCTGGATCAGTCAGTGCTTCCTCAATCTTCTTAGGTTCCATCTCAGAAAGAAATCCTGAGAACATACACTCATTTTGAGTAGCACGTCTAGTTCTGACTTCAACATCTGGATCACCAATAATCAACTCAAAAGGATGAGCTTTATTCCAGACAGTCTGTCTTGGAAGATTTGATCTTGATGATTCGCCTTGAAATTCATTGGGATGTTGTGTCCTACTAGTTGATCCTTCAGCATCTCCCCCTGAGTTGTTGCCATGTTGACTTGAAGATTCTCCGTCAGTAGCGGTGATATCTCCATTATTGCCAAAGTTTCCATCACCATTACCTTGAGTATCATCATGATTAACAGGTTCTTCACCAGCAACAACCTCAGGTTCTTGACCATGTTCTGATTCTGAATCTGACATATCATCAAACTTCAGTTTCTCAGAAGGATCTTCAGTTTGGATACTAGGGAGTTTAGTGTCATCAAATGTAACATTGACACTTTCAGTTACTTTGTGTTGATCAATGATATACACTCTGTATGATCTTCTTCCATATCCAACAAAAATACCCTCATATGCCTTTGCCTCGAATTTACCACGACGATCATCTCCATCCTTGAGCACGAAGCATCTGGCACCAAATACATGAAAGTATTTGATAGAAGGTTTCTGTTCATTCAAAATCTCATAAGGAGTTTTCATGAAGTCTTTGTTGATTAGAGTTCGATTCTGAGTATAACATGCAGTATTGACAGCTTCAGCCCAAAAGTACATTGGAAGACCTGATTCACTTAACATCGTTCTTACAGCTTCAATCAATGTACGATTCTTCCTTTCTACCACTCCATTTTGCTGAGGGGTTCTAGGAGCTGAAAATTGTCTGGTAATCCCTTTGTCTGTACAAAATCCATTGAGAAGTGAATTCTTGAATTCTGTTCCATTATCTGACCTTATTGCTCTAACAGGGACATTAGAATCTAACTCGATCAACTTGATATGATCAATCATAACTTGTGGTGTTTCATCCTTAGAGTGAAGGAATGAAACCCACGTATACTTGGAATAGTCATCAACTATCACAAGACAGTAACACTTCTTTGACATCGAAAGGACATTAACTGGTCCAAATAAATCCATGTGTAATAATTGCAGAACACCAGTTATGGAGGATGTGTCAGTGCCTTTGTGACTTGCTTTCTTTGACTTTCCTTTCTGGCAAGCCTCACATAGTCCTTCTGGGGAGAATTCCAGCTGAGGCAGACCTCTGACCAATTCTCTTTTGATAAGAGAATTCATTATTTTGAAATTGAGATGAGAAAGTCTCTTGTGCCATAGCCAACTCTCATCTGTCGATGCCTTTGCATAGAAACAATTGACTTCAGGATTGCTTCCAGAGTTCATGTCAGCTACGAACAGATTTCCTTTCCGGATTCCCATCAAGGAGGGTTTTTCACTTTTCTTGTGCAGAATCTGACACTTCAGCTTGTCAAATAAAACATTGTAGCCGTTGTCACAGAATTGACTAATGCTAAGCAGATTGTGTTCAAGTCCTTGCACAACATACACATTTTCAATGATAACATTTCCAGCTAGCAAACAGCCATATCCCTCAGTTAAACCTTTGCTGTTATCTCCAAAGGTAACCACTGGGCCAGCTTTCTCAACCGCATTTGATAGCAGGGCTCTATCTCCGATCATATGTCTTGACGATCCGCTGTCAAGAATCCACACTACCGGTTGTACCTGTTTAATGCCCTGCAATATAAATGGATTAGACCTTCTTCGGAACCCAAGCTTGGCTGGGTCCGGCATACTTGTAAAATTGGCCTTTATCAGGCAAAACAACATTCTTAATTTTAATGTTCTCAACTTTCTCAATGACTGGACATTTGACCTTGTGAACAGCCTTGACAAATTTCTGTTTAGGTTTAGGCACAAATGTCTCCTTTCTAGCTTTAGGAGGACTAACAGTCTTAGACCTATCATGCTTTCTATTATTCACATGCTGACGAGGAGTAGTCTTATCATTAGAAATATGCTTACCATTAAATTAAGCATACATCAAATTAAAAGCACAAGACATACAATCAGGAACACCACATGCTTTATGAGAGGGATTAACAATAGGCAATTTATGCATGGTAGACATGGCATTTGTGTTATCCAACTCATGTGTGTCTGAGTTAGTCTCAGTTGCTTTCACAACTTTGACTGGAACCTTTGACATACTTGACTTGGAGACAGCTTTCTCATTAGCATGATCTTCAGCACAGATTTCTTCTTGAATAATAAATGAGGTCTCATCAAATAGTTCAGCAATTGATTCTTTATAGAGGGGTTCATCAACACCCTTAAGCACATGTGGTACTTCCCAGCCTTTAGCATATACATGAGGAGGGGAGTTTATGCCTAATTTTCCAATAGCAACATTGTAATCATAACCTATTCTAGATGTTTGATTAACAGCTTGCTTATTGTAAAACTCTTTGGACTTCGAACAAGAATTAAAGTAAGCTTTAACCTTAGCCTCAAGACCGGTGATCTTGTCTTTGAGAATAGTTTTGAGTTGTCTATAACAGTCAACTCTATTCTCTAGAAAAGATACTTGTTCTTTTAATTTATCTTGATTAATGTGCACAAGTCTTAATTCATTGACCTCTTTCTCAAGGTCTTTGATTTGTTGATTTAACAATTCATTATCACGACGAGCACAATCTAAGGAACCTCCTAGATGATAAACTAATTTAGCATCAGTAAATTTTACCTCTTTTCTTGACGATGAGGTGTTTGCATCACTAGCCATGAGAGCAAGATTCCCAACTTCTTCATCTTCACTGTCAGTATCATCCCAGCTTCTTCCCTTTGCCAGGTAAGCCCTTTCAGATTTACTCTTCTAATTAGAATCGTAAGAGTTCTTCCTAACTTGTTTTGGCTTCCTGCATTCTGTGGCAAAGTGTCCCAACTCATTGCAGTTGAAGCATCGAATGGTGCTTCGATCAACCATCTCTGTTTTATACCCACCACTGCTGGTGTTAGAGGATGAAGATTCACCTTTCTGGAATCTGTTGAAGTTGGACTTGTACTTGAACTTGGGATTCCTTTTGAATCTGACATTTGAGAATCTCTTGACAATCAGGGCCATTGACTCATCCTCCAATTGGTCCAGTTCTTCCAAGGAATAAAAATCATCTCCTGATTGATTTGTAGTAGGAGGATCAAATTCTGCTACTATCACATTTTCTTCAACCTTGGAAGACTGTACCATTCTTTCTGACTGTTGAGATTGTTGTTGATATTGTGGTTGTTGTTGTTGTTCATCAGCTACTAGAGCAGTAGACGTGCTGACCACTCTTCCTTTCCCGTAAACTTCGTTCTGCTGAATCTACTCCAACTCATAAGTCTTTAACACACCATAGAGCCTTTCCAAAGAAATCTCACTCAGATCTCTTGCTTCTCTTATGGCAGTGATTCTATGTTCGAGATGAGTTGGCAGTGTTAAAAGGAACTTTTTGTTGACCTCCCTGATGGAATAGTATTTACCATTAATGTTCAGGTTGTTGATCAATGCATTGTACCTCTCAAACACTTCAGTGATTCCTTCTCCTGGATTGGATTTAAAGTATTCATACTCAGAGGTTAGGATTTCTAACTTGTTCTCCCTAACTTCCTCTGTGCCTTCATTAATAACCTCAATAGTTTCCCAGATATGTTTGGAATCTTTACAGTTCATCACATGTCTATTCATCAAGGGATCAAGGGAATCTACTAAAATTAATTGAAGGCTAGCATCCAGGGAGGCTTCTTCTTTTTCAGCAGGAGAAAAATCCTCAGGATCTTTCACATAAGTTCTTGCTTTGGTAATCACCACATCATTTTCTATTACCTCTGGTTCAATAACCATCGGAATTTTAGGACCCTTCTTTAACACTTCCAGATATTAACGGTTCCAACTTTAACGGTTCCAACTTTTTGTGTAGTCATTATGAATTTTTGAGTGAATAAAAAATTCAAGGAGTGAAAGAAACACAAAAGTCTAGGATCTTGATTTGTACGTTAATCAGAAGGCTCTGATACCAATTGTTAGGTCCCAATATGTTTGTAGAAGGGGGGTTGAATACAAACAATACCGTTTAATCGAATAAAATGCGGAATAAAAAGGTGAAACAAAATTCAAGTTAAATAAAACTATTATTAAACTTGAAAGGTGTTACAACAACGGTATCGTTTACAAGGGATTAATCTCAAATTAATTATTACAAATCTAGAATAAATTCGACATGAACTTTTTCTATTTTTGCAATAAAAAAGATCAAATGCTAAAAGCGATTTGAGATTAAGTTCTAGGGATTTCGATCCGCTAGATAGTTACACAAGAACAAGAAAAGTATTTCTAGTGGATTGGATTTAACAATAAATACTAGAAATAAATGATCTGTGTAGTTTGCAATAATTTCTCTGCAGGTTCTCTTGTTCTGTGTTTTGCTGTTGAATATTCAATGTTGTGTTCTATTGAAAATGATCTGCTTTCTGTTGTTTAAGTAAACAAAACAATCCAATTGAATCAGCAAGACTTTCGGCAAGACAATCAAATGAACTGGCATGACAATCCATTTGAACTGGTAGGACTTTCGGCAAGACAATCCAAATGAACTAGCATGACATTCGGTATGACTATTGATTGTCATACCGATTGTCTTCCTAATATAAAAGATAGTCTTGCTGGATTAAAACAGATTTTAATCAAATAATAATTCTAAATTAATTAATCAATTAATTCAATTAATCAACAAATTAATCTTTGCAGATTTAATTTATTTTCTTAATTAAATTATATGGCTTAATTAATTAATAGAGAATTAATACAAATCTTGAGCAACAACCATTCCTCTGAAAATCTTCTGAAAATCACTGTCAATTACGAATCAATTCCACCACTTCAATGTTGACACTCGATGTAATATCTGGTTCATGAGTGACTAACTTCCGTGACGTTTTTTCATGCCTTGACCTTGATATTCTTGATTTTCTTCAGACTAAATCCTTGTAATTAATTGATACCCTGACGAGATCTCTGTCACTTGATTAAATCCACAATCTTGATTTATATCACTGAGGCTTGATCAATTTCTTGAGCTTCTTCCAGTGAATTAAGTCATCAAGTCTGTAGATGAACAATGTTACTTAATCCTTTGACATATGTTACTCTATGAGATCTCTCTGACGATAGATCCACTATTTACTTATTACATTCTTATTTGAGTTGAGTTAAATCCTCGAATAAACAAATAGGTTATAACATATGCCTTTCAGGTGCGTGTGTGCTATATTTATTGAGCTAATTATTCAAGATCGGTTTACTTGTAACTTGACTATAGCTTTTATACTACTGAAATATGTTAACTTAGCTTTAATATCAGATGAATACGTGCATGTGCGTCTATGCGTGCAGGTATAAAACAAGTATTTCCACGTTCTTAGCAAATTTTAACAAAGACACATTGAAGTGGAAGTAATTTTGTGGTTGTTGGGAGTGTGTATCCTATTTTTTGATGACTTTCTAGAAGTAGTTTTGATCTAGCGTGTTCTATATTTTTATGAAATTAGATTCTTAGTCATGAATCATGCCATATTGTGCCTTTATTTTCCATTTTAATTACGTAGAGGAATACACTAATACTCATAAGATAACAATAGAGAAAAATCAAGATTTATGCCTTGTCTATTTTTCTTACAATATTAAATAATAGTATACTAAAATTTCTTAGTAGCCTGATGTTCTGATTATTTTTTGACAAAACTTCTCGAAGGCATACACATACGTCTATGGTTATGCAGGGAAATTATTCACAAAAGAACTACCATCATCTTGCTGGTCACCAAATGGTATTTTTTGGTAATTGCAAGCAAAGATATAATCATTTTCATATGGGCAAGACTGTGAATGTCTTTATATGTGTGTGCAAATATAAGGTAATATAGCAGTAAATTCATTATCACAGTTATAGTTATTTGTTAAGATTATTGTCATGCCAGCTTTTTAGTCAGTTATTGTTCATACATGTTTTTGCAATTTTGCAAGTATGTTTCCAGTCCCGAAAAGGGTTGCAACAGATGTTATGTTGTGCATGTTTGGAAGCATTTTAATCCAATGACTTGTTTTATCTACCTACCTCTTATAAGTCATTGTAGGTAATTAAAAAACTTAAGTTATTTATTTTCCTTAAATTATGTAATTTTAGCAACCCTTTTTATTTTAGTTGCCAAGATGTTTCAAAATTATGAGAGATGTGTATTTGTTTTTTGTTATTGTTCTTGGGTAAAAAAGAGCATGTATCTTGGATAAAAAATGAGCATGTATCTTGGATAAAAAAATTAGATTGTCCTAGTATACATCTAAAATTGATTTATTTTATACTAGTACCTTGTATATAATGTAAAATTTGTGCACTATTGATTAAGCTTTTTCCGATGCATTCAATTTGATTTAATTCATGTCCTAACTCCAACAAATAACTGATATTGCAGGTAACGGGATGTTAAGTTTGAAGATGGAAAGGAAAAGGAGGGGAGCTCAAGATCTCAATTTCTTAATTGAAAAATGAGTGTTAAAAATAGATTTGTAGCTACAATTGTAATTCTTCTTTATAAATTTTGAATAGTAAATTTTAATTTTATTTGTAATTTTTATAATAGGATTAAGACACCGTTTTATTTTAACAATACTAATTGATTTATTTTAAATGAGTTTGATCTGGTAAACAATTGTGTGAAAGCCATTAAAAATTATTTAAACCATTGTATGTCTTACTTTACAAAATTATTTTTTTCTAACAATATCTTGGTCATTACAAAAGCTGTTGTGAGCATAGCTGAAACACAATACCCAAAAAATAAAAAATCGTTGCCTAAAGTATTGTTTTCTTAGTAAAAACCATTGTGTAACTAGATGAAATATATACATAAACTGATGTAGGAGTCAATTCACATAACACTATTTTTAACTATTGTGCCTCTAAATTGTTATAACGGCTAAAAAACTGTTGTTTGTAGAATATTAGAAAGGGTCATATGCGTTGTGTGAATAAAATGAGACAAAGGCTTTATATTCAGTTGTGTGCTGTATTTGTTACAATGGTGCATAACCATTGTATGAGTGCCAAACACACCGCCCCCGGATAGACAACGAAAAATTCATCTTTCAGACAACGGTGGAAAATCATTGCCTGATTCAATATTTCTTGTAGTGCATGCTCACTATATTCAATATTAAGTGAATCACATTACATTTTTACCATACTTCTATACATCTAAAATTTGGAAAAAAAACTAATGTGTGCATAATAATGTGTATATATTATTTTACATGTGTGTTAGAAAGAAAAGATAGTGGACATTTCAGTCAAACATAGGTTGGAGCTAGAGGTGTGCAACAGTTGGTTTGGTAGCTTTTTTACGATCAAACCGGACCGGACCATATATAACGGTTTTACAGAATATCAAACCGGACCGGTCCATTTGAAATTTCAGACCAGACCAGACCGTGAGTTAACGGTCCGGTCCAGTCGGTAACGGTTTGAAACCTAACTAAATACATAATTATAAAATTTATTTATTTTTTAAAATTTAGAATACAAATATTACATGTAAAATACAAATTTGAAGATATAAATTATAAAATAAATATATAAAGTATAAAATAAACTTAAGTAATGTTGCCCAGTAAAGATACAATTGTTTAAGGGGGGTTGGATACAATTGTATAAATGTTTCGAACAAGTAATGAAATATAACAACTTTTTATATTTTTGATAAAAACTGTTACAAAATCCTCTAAAGAAATACTGATGTTCTTGAGAGCTGCTAGGTCGAATGATACTCGAGATCAATTCACTAAGTGATGACCTAAACTGTGTTTATATACTACACATCTACAACAAATCAATCTAAGAAATGCATTATCAAAAGCTAACTGAAACTAATACATATCTTCAACTGAATAGATAAAGTCTTATAACTCAGACATAAAAGATATCTGCTCCACATTACATGGAACAGATGAAATCCTTTAAGCAAACTGTCTTCAAATACTGATGACATCCAAATGCTGATGATGTGTCAAATTCTGACGACACATCAAATACCGATGACACCCAAACAGCCAGATCTTGAGCTTCTTCTGATCATTGAGAATTCAATATGTAACAATCTCCCCCAATTTATGCCTAATGTAATGAAGCACAAATTTCATTCTCAATTATGCCAAAACCAATCTACAAAATGTACAAGGAGTAAAGCTTACTTCAGTATCTTCAGATAACTGACAGTTGTTTCCAGAAAGTTTGTCAATCTTTCTTCCTCCTTGTCTCGTAGGACTTTAACAAGCTTTTTCTTCAACTCTCTCTCTTCTCTTCAGTGTCTTCTCCAAGCTGATAGATGGCTGATCTTAACTTAGAAATTGAGATTTTGCTTATCTCAAGATCACCAATCAACATGAAGCTTAGACTGACATCTTCATGATCAGGACTGAAGGATAACTGAGGACTGTTGAGAAAAACTTGTAGCATTGCAGCTCCCTTTTTCATCTTCATTTCTTGACCAGTATAAGTTCTGTACTCAGGAACATAATCACCTTTGTATTTATCATCTTTTGTCATGACTCTTCTTCTGATAACTTCAAGTATCATAGAAGACCAGTTTCTGGTAACACCGTTCTCAACTCAAAGAAGATAGTGAATATATTTCAATTTTGTCACAGTCTTCATTAAGAGTTGCTGCAATGTAAAGCTCTTTACTTTACCATCCTTGAAAAAGTACAGAATCTCTTCTCTGACATCATTATCATTTATCTTTCTATAAACAATCTTCACAGCTTCAACTTTCTCAAGATGTGAAGGAGAAATTCTTTCACCAAGATCCTCTGTCAGAGTATTTATATCCAACAGATCAGATCTTAAAATCTCCATATTAGAATGACCAATGCCTCCTCTAATTCGAGATTTGACAAGTTTCAGTTTTTTATTGTATTTCACCCAAGAAGATTTCTTGATGGACTTATCAACATCTTCCTGCTCTGAAATAGAATCTCTTAACCCGGATGACACAAATTCAACATGCTTGAACCCTTTAGGATAATCGAATGTATAAACATTGTTCCATCTTCTATCCTTCTTGCTAAGAGGAGCATAACTTGTAGATAAATCATGAATCTTCCCTTTTGCTTTATGTCATAATTCTCTCTTTGATTTTAAAACTCTCTGCAAATATTCTTTGCATGCTTGATCAGCTTATCTTCTATCAACCTTTTCTTTTTCATCAACCTCTGAAATATGAGGAGTGACTACTGGAGTAAGTGCTGACTCATTTAATGCTTCGATCACTTTTTCATTAGAGTCAAAATCAATTATCAGGTTCATAGCGTCAGGATCTGCTTTTACCTCAGGATTTATGTCTGCATCAGGAGTTACATTCTGATTTGCTGTATCGGCTTGATCAATGTCAGTGGCTGATCTTTTATTTCTTGATATAATCAACTCTTCTGGCTTCAGAATTTCTTCATCTTCTTCATGTCCTTGTACAGGAACATAACCTTCTGTGGATAGAACATTCAGAATAGTAGAGTTAAATGTTGTCACTTGACTTGATTTAGAAGTTCTTCCTCCTCTTCCTCTAGCTCTCGTAGATCTACCACCTCTTTTTCCTCTTCCCTTAGAAGTGTTAGCTTCAACTTTAATGTGAGCCATTAGCTCCTTTTGTTGCATAACTGCTTCTTCAGGTGTTAGATCAGGAAATTCTTTAGTTATATACCCAAGAACACTCCTAGCATTCTTTTGCTCAAACTTCTTGTCTTTGTAGTACAAGACAATCTCTTCATTTGTTTCCTTATGCCTGTAAGGAAAGAATAATCCTTTAGCATCAGCTAAATTAGAGATTGTAACATCATCATCCTCAGGAGCACCAGCAGTAGTCTTGTGCTTGACTTATGAGCACCATTAGACTTCCTTTGTCCTGAAGGATCAGTCTTCTTGGAATGTTGAGGTTATTGAGCAGTAGAAGCAATTCGAACATTTGTCACTGGATTCTTATCATTTTTATTTTCATCACCATCATCATCAATATCTTTATCCTTTGTCTGAATATAATCTGGTGTACATTTTGTAGCAACTATCTTCTCCCCCTTTTTGGCATCAGTATTTGAAAGAAGAGAAAACAGAGCATCCAGTTTGTCACCTATAGAAGAAACCTTATCTTCTAAGGAGAAAAATCTAGAGGCCATGCTATGTTGAGATTTAACAACATCTATGATGGTATTTTTCATACTTTTGAATTCAGCTGAGGTAGGTGTGTGAAACAAAAATCCATCAATTTTCTCCTTGACAATAGCATGAGACTTCTTCATGTCATCAAGATCAGAGTGAATTCCTTTAACAGAAATAGTGGAGGCCTTAAAGTGCAACTTCAGATCAGGAGTTTGAATTTCATCATAAGCACGATGAATATGTTGCAGGCCAACAACAGATGAGATATAAGTATTTGCAAGTTTCCATTTATAATCCCATTCTGTTTGTCCAAAATGCTCAGCATTAGCATTGTAATAAGAAGGATTTTCATTGACGTGCGAAGAAGAACCAACATTGGACTTCTTAGACGCATCAATTACAGTTTTAAGCTGAGCTGTGTCAGAATCATCTGCATCACTGTCATTATCAGAATCAGACAACCCATCAGAAGAATTTGCAGAATCAGGCAGAAGTGCTTTGCCTTTATCGAAATCCTTTGCAAGGGATGCCTGTGGCTGATGAGATCCTGAAACAGAAACATGGTAACACCTAAATCTCTCTATTCTTTTCAAGTGATCTCATCAATTCTCACGCAATATATTACTTTTAAGAGTAATATTTTCCTCACAGAAGAAACTTTATAAGTAAAAAAAACTTATAAGATTCTTGTCTCAAAGCTACCTCTTCTTTTTCCAGTACAGGAGACTGCCACTCAATTTTTTTATATGATATTTTCACACAGTCTCACAGAAAGGCTCAATCACACATTTATCAAAGAAATAAGAGATGGCTAAGCAGAGTAGTATGCTTGTCATATAAATAGAGGTAACCTCAAAGAAGAGACTATTTATAATCATACAAACATGAGAACATATGAGAAAGTTAGCAATACCTGAAGGTGAGTCCTCAAGTGGCAGTGATGAAAGTGGAGGAACAAACAACACTTCATGATGCTTTTGCAAACTAGCAACCAGTAAGGGATCATCAATAGTAGCTAGTGTAGTTGAAGGATGATTCTCAGAAGGAGCTGTTGTAACATCATGATTTGGTCTGTCAGGAGAAGGTGAGAGACCAGCATCAGTACTTTGAACTGATGGTTCTTGTGGAGTCTGAGAAATTTGAGCTGCTTCAGCAATGCTTGGTAAAGGTTCTTGTGTGCACTTCTCAAAAATAGGATCATTTATGATTACATCCACCTTTAACAGTATTTCCTGATGAGTTTGCTTTTCATGTAGTAGTTGAACAGAGTTAGCAAGAAGATCACTCTGAGCAAAATTAACAATGATTTGTGCAGCCTCGTTGTCTGCATCTTCCCTTTGAGAAGATGGTTCTTGTGTGACTGGATGTGTTGCAGTTGTTAAATCCCTTTGAGACTTAGGTTCTTGTGTACTGACATCCTTTGCAAGAGGCTGAGTCTTTTTCTTCTTTCTGATGTATCCAACTACTTCTTCACTTTTTCTTTTCAACTGGCTCTTTACAGTTTTCTTGTGTTCAGCAGTTACTTCAATTTCTAGAAGCTTGTCAAGCAGAGCACTAGCATCAGTAGTTGGCTCCTTGGTTCCAGTAGTGTCAACAGAGTCATTGGGATATTGATCAGTAGATTTCTTGATTGTTGACAAGGACCCTATTGGCATCTGATCAGCTGAGTCAGAATCATCGTGTATGATCAGTCGTCATTTCCTGATTGGAAAGCAGTCTTCTTTTTTCTCACTCTCACTCAGTGAGGCTTGTTTAGCTTTCTGTCCAGATGTGACAGATTTCTTAAACAACCTATTCTTTGTTACAACTGAAGTCTTTTGAGAGACAACAGAGGAGGCTAATTTAGAAGCTGGGTGTGTTTGCTGTTTGGAAGAAGAAATGCTTGGGTTAGAAACAAGATGGGTGGTTTCTTAATTCTCAGCATCAGGAACTGTGACAGAAGTGCCAGCATCAGGATTTGCAGGCACTTGTGTAGGATTAGGTCTATTTCTTAAAAGAAATTGCCTGACCTCTCTAGGAAGAAAGGGAGGTCCTGAAAATTTATTCTTTTCATCCCTTTTAATATGATCAGTGATTGTTTT